>NC_057811.1:99543576-99634858 GCF_018294505.1 Triticum aestivum | reverse complement strand
CGCCGGCGCCGCCCGCTCGCCCCGCCTCCTCTTCGCGTCGTCTCGTGCCTCCCCTGCCGGTCGCCACCTCGCCGGAGGTCGCTGCCGTCACCGGAGTTCGTCCTCCGGCCGGATCCGGTGAAGTGGGACCAGATCCACCCGCTCATTGATCCAAACACGCGTGCCCCGTCCCGGTTCTCTCCGTCCCGGGTCGTCCCCGTCCAGTTTCCGCGAGGTGGTTTTTCTTCCAAGTCCTGAAAACTTTACATTCTATTGCCATATTCATTGCATCATATCTCCATGATCGTAGTTCCGATTTGTGTGTATGATATGTAAAATTGTTCGTCATGAGACGGTCTTCATTTTGTTCCATTGTGGTATGCTTGTTTGTGTTCATCTTGATGCTCTAATCAATGTTGTAAGAGTGCCATATGATGTTAACTGCTGAAACTTGTTATAACTTGGTGATTTGTCATTTTCGTTGCATTTCGTGTGTGCATCCTTTGAGCATTATGTCTACATGTTTTAGGAGCATATTTATGCCATCTTTATAGTGGGGTAATCCATGTATTTTTGTGTTCCTTGTGGTGAGTGCATCAAGCTCGTGAAGTGGGCTACTTGCTGTTAATGTTCTGTCAATGCTGAAACTGTTATATCATGTTGCTATCTTTGCTTGATGCTACCAATTAATATATGCATAATATAGATATGTTCACTAAGGATGTTTTTCTACACATGTGATGCTCTATCATCCATGCTGTTGGTTGCATTTATAACCTGTTGTAGCTTATTGTAATCTTGCTCTCAAATTGCTAAATAATGTTGCTGTCAACCTGTTAACATTAAGTTCAGTTTTGCCATGTGTTTTGCTGGTTATCCATGCACCCTATGTCTATGATATTGTTATTCTTATCTTCATGAACATGTATTCTTACTGTTGGTTACCTTTTCATTCCATTTAATGCTCTGTAGTGAGTTGTACAAGCTCACCAACATGCCTACTTGTTGTTCCTGCCATGTGCTGTTATTTTCACTGTCTGAATCTGTCATATCATTTGCCATGTTTGCATGGGTGCTACCATCTTTTCTGATGATCTTTGGAATAAGTTCACTAAGGGAGTTTTTTTAATTGGTTTTAGTACTAGCATTCCATGCCTTTGGTTGCCATGATAAGTTCCTGTAGCATGTTATTGATAGCTCTAAACATGGCAACCTTATGTTATTTCTGCCATGCACAGTGATTTCTGCTAAGTATGTGAAACTGTTATTATTTGCAATCTTGCCATGTCCTTTTGAGCATGTTCTAGTGATTTCTGGAGATATCTCAGCGTTCATGTTTTGTAATGCTTTACCTGTACATCACGTCCATGTCATTTGATCTCATGTTGAGGTCTTGTAGCATATTGTTTTGATGCTTGCAAGATGCCTAGTTGCTGTTTTGGACAGCTTGTCCTTTAAACTTGTTTCATGTGTATGTGTTGAACCGTTGCTCCGTTTTGAGTGTGCTCTATATGAAACTTGCTTAATTTTGCATGTAGTTTCATGTTACCTTGTTGCATCCATGTTTTGAGTGTGTTTTTTTGATGTTTGAATGCATTTTGCATGAATGCCATGTTTAACTTGTTTTGCTCATATCTTCTAGGCCGTAGCTCCAAATTAAATGAACTTTATATGTAACTTGACTAGAATTTCGTGTAGATCATTTGGTGCATCTTAACTTACTGTTTAACAACTTGAACATAATGTTTATTCAGATCTGGACCAATTTCGAAATTTGCATATGGGGATTTACCGGAATTGTTATATGTTGTTTCTGGCCTAATTTAAACTTGCTTTGATGTGTTGTTCTTGTATGCATCATCTCTTGCCATGCGTAGCCTTATGTAGCCTTGTCATGCATGATACTTGGTTGAGCATCATGCCTTGTTCATGTGTGGTGTGTTTACTATGTTATGTGCTTCTTCTCGATAATTCCCGTTTCGTTGCGGTCGTGAGGATTCGTTCGTCTACGCTTGGTTCGTCTTCGTGGCTTCATCTTCTTCATGGACTCGTTCTTCTTCCTAGCGGGATTTCAGGCAAGATGACCGTCACCTTGGATCTCATTACTATCATTGATATGCTAGTTGCCTCGAGGCTATCGTTATGACGCGTTACCTACCACTTGCTTATCAAGCCTCCCCAAAATGCCATGAACCTCTAACCTTTGTCACCCTTCCTAGAAAACCGTTGTTTGGCTATGTTACCGCATTCGCTCAGCCCCTCTTATAGCGTTGCCAGGTGCAGGTGAAGATGAAGATTGCTCCATGTTGGATTATGTTTATGTTGGGATATCACAATATCTCTTATATTATTAATGCATCTATATACTTGGTAAAGGATGGAAGGCTCGGCCTTATGCCTGGTGTTTTGTTCCACTCTTGCCGCCCTAGTTTCCGTCATATCGGTATTATGTTCCCGGTTTTTGCGTCCCTAACACGGTTGGGTGTTTTGGGAACCCCTTGACAGTTCGCCTTGAATAAAACTCCTCCAGCAAGGCCCAACATTGGTTTTACCATTTGCCTACCTACCACCTATACCTTTCCCTTGGGAGTAATTAACCAGAGGGTCATCTTTATTTTAGCCCCCCCCCCCGGCCAATGCTTCTCTAAGTGTTGGTCCGAACTAGAGCCCCTTGTAGCGCCACCTCGAGGAAACTCGAGGCATGGTTTTAGTTGTACGGACTGCTCATCCGGTCGTGGCCTGAGACGAGATACGCGCGGCTACTATCCGGTTGTCGGCACGCTGGGAGGTCTTGCTGGATTTGTTTTACCATTGTCGAAATGTCTTGTAACCGGGATTCCGAGACTGATCGGGTCTTCCCGGGAGACGGAATATCCTTCGTTGATCATGAGAGCTTATAATGGGCTAAGTTGGGACACCCCTGCAGGGTTTGAACTTTCGAAAGTCGTGCCCGCGATTATGTGGCAGATGGGAATTTGTTAATATCCGGTTGTACTAAACTTGAAGTAAACTCTTCTAAAATACACCAACCGCGTGCGTAACCGTGATTCTCTCTTTTCGGGGTTGTTCGAGAGGAGAACACGGTTTGGGGGTTATGTTTGACGTAAGTAGGAGTTCAGGATCACTTCTTGATCGTTACTAGTTGACGTCCGCTTGTTCAGCTCCTCTTCTCGCTCTTGTATTCGTAAGTTAGCCACCATACTTTGCTTAGCCGCTGCTGCAACCTCACCACTTTACCCCTTCCTTACCCATTTCACGGTGGTTCGTCAGTATTTAATTCATTCTTCAAGTGTTCATCAAGATTCTTGTTGAAGGAGCTCAAGTATCTTTTTCTTCTTGCATCTCGAAGCGCAATTAATTCTCTGCATTCTTTTGAAGTGGAGTTTTGCATTTCTTCGTTCTCTCTCAGCTATTCAATCTTTTCCGCTTGTGGTCGGAGATCACCTCATAATTTTGAGATGTTATCTATAAGTCCACAAAAAGCAATTCTTTTGTTGTTGATTTTCTCAACAACTTCGTTCAATCTTTTCTTCGTAACGATGCTTTTAAAATTCATTCGTGGTAGAAGATGTCATTTTCTTCTCCGTTCTTTTCATTCCACTCTTTCAATTCTTCCGGTGGCATTGTGTTGTTCCTCAAGCCAAGTATCCTTCCGTCTCCTCAAGTTCATGTTCTACGCTTTCTGTCGTGGAATTGTCACGGCAGATGTCCTCGAGCTAGGACTTAGTCGTGGAGCCATCGCAGCTAGGAAGCTTGAAGGGGTTAATGCGGGACAAGGAACACGAGGGTTTATACTGGTTCGGCCCCTTACGGTGAAGGTAAAAGCCTACGTCCAGTTTGAGGTGGTATTGATTAGGGTTACGATCACCAGGGAGCTAAACTGCTATGCCCGGCTCTCGATGAGATCGTTCTCGTCCCTAAACCGCTGCCGGGTCCTCCCTTTATATAGGGAGGCTGATGCCCCGCAGCTCTCAGAGTCCCGGCCGGCTCATAAGAGTGTCCGGCTCGGACTCTCAACTATTCTTGCCTTACACTACAAGTTCTACCATAATAATGATTGTAACTACGGGCTTTTAAGCCATATCCGGGTCTTAAGCCCATCTTTGGCCCACCGTCTTCAGGCTTGTCGCCAGGCTTCTGGCAATGACCATTATGAGTAACCCGGCCCCTCCTGGCGGGTGACTCTAAGGTCTATATCCTCAACATTAGGCCCCAGATTGATTTGAGCCGGCTCATGTCAATCTTCAATCTTTTCGACAGAAAATCTCCGGCTTACAATTATGTGAAGGCCATAACCCGGCGTGACGTCATCCTCTGGACTCCGGGTAATCCGCCATGACGTCATCTTCCATTAAGTCCGTTTTTACTCCACCAGATCCGCAACGGATCTTTTTCTTTACTGTCATCCCGAAAATCGAGGCGTTTCGTGGGGAGATAACCACGCCGTGGTCTCCTTGATTCTCGCGCCCACTTATGAGCTCGCCTTATAAATAGGCCGGCCCGACGGGCTCTCAGCCACTTCTCTCTCCTTCATCTTCTTCCTCGCGCCACTGCTCCCCTGCCCGAGCTCTGCTACTGCCGCCGCCGTCGCGCCCCCGGTCTTCGTCACCTTGGCCGCTGCATCACCCTGACTTGGTCCAGACAAACGGCGGCAACCTCCGCTCCTCCTCAGCTCCGGTGAGCCCTCGCCACTCCATAGGGCAGATCCGCACTAGGGCTTCATAGTTCTTCCTCTGTTCTTCGTAGTTCATCGCGGCTCTCAGTAGATTTGAATTTTACTGCTCCTTTTTGATCTTAGCTCTGTATAGATTTACTGCGGTAGACGTTGAAGACCCATTTCTCATGCAAATATCCCTCTTTTTACTGCATAAGAGCCTTGTTCAAGCTCAAGAACCTCCTCTCGTCTGTTTCTAGGTCTAGAAACTTTTCTTTTACCCGACCATGTTGATCCAAAAATTTTACTGCGATGTGTGAAACCTGTTTACCACACTTAGTAAAAAACTGCAATCATTGAATCTCGGCGGTTTACAGTTCTGGTTTAAAGAAACCACGCGCCGTAGAGCCTTCCGTCTTAAAGAAAACCATGCGCCATAAAATTTCCGGCTTAGCTGTGATAAGGCCTGTAGACAATCAAATTACTCTCAATCCCTCGGCGGCTTAAATAGCCCGATGCACTTAAATGTATACCATTAGTCCCCTTCATAAGCCGCCAACTTGACATTGAACTGTAGATTTCTTCCGGCTCATAATTAACCCGGACGTTTTTCCTTTTATCATAGACTGCCGACTTTCACCATGCCTCCCAAAGCTCCCAAAGCCTCCATTACTTGCAACTGGATGAGGTCCAATGTCACCAATGAGACCCTAGCAGATTTTGTCAAGTCTGGATATCTGCCCAAGAAGGACGTCATGTCCTACCGTGCCCCTGACCCGTCAGAAGAGAGACCACAGCCAAAGGACGGGGAGGTAGTGATTTTTGCGGATCATATGAGCCGGGGCTTTGCACCGCCCGGCTCAAAGTTTTTCAGAGATGTTCTGAATTTCTTCGATCTGCGGCCTCAGGACATAGGACCCAACTCAGTGTCCAACATCTGCAACTTCCAAGTATTCTGCGAGGTTTACCTTGGAGAAGAACCTAGTATGCTGCTCTTCAGAGAGCTTTTTTACTTGAACCGTCAGAATGAGTGCGCCAATGGGCCAAGTCTGGAGTTAGGTGGCATCTCCATCCAGCGGCGTAGGGACTGCCTTTTCCCTTACGCAGTGCCGCCCAGCCACCCCAAGGACTGGAATCTGACGTGGTTTTACTGCCAAGACACGTCGCCGGCTGACGAGAGTCCGTTGCTCGGCTTTCGCCCCTCGCGTCTGGAGCCGACTCACCCACTGTCAGACAAGCTGACTCAAGCGGAGCGCCAACCTCTGCTCCCCACTATCAATAAGATCAAGGCTCTCCTGGGCAATGGTCTGAATGGAATCGACCTGGTCCGGGTCTGGATCTCATGGCGGGTGATCCCATTGAGCCGCCGCCCCGGCTTAATGTGTGAGTACACGGGTCGAAAGGATGACCCTCAGAGACACAGCCGCAACGATCTTTCTGAAGACGTTGCAGAAGATATGACCAAGGCTCTTTTGAACGAGAGCCTGGCAGACTGCGGAAGGACCGGGCTAGCCCCCTTCTGCAAGACCAACCCAGCCCCAGCGGTAAGCCGTTGATCTGAACATCTTATTTGTACATGACTTTCATCTGAATTGTTTTAAGAAAACCTCATTGCATTTTTCAGGCTGATGATAAGTTCTGGCGGGTCAAATACGACCATGAGGCGGCCAAGAAGGCCAGAAAGGCGAAGAAAGCCGCCAAGAAAGCTGCCCCTCGCAAGAAAGGAAGCAGGCCTACTGCTTCAGAGCTGATGCAATTAAGCGACAGCTCCGAGTCAGAGGTAACCCCTGAGCCTTTAAGTCCTTGCTGTATTTGTTGTTTGTTGCTGTCCGCCTTATCAATACTTGCTCATTGACAAGATGACACCGGCGCAAGTAACCCGGTGGTTGAAGAGGTAATGTCACTTTCCTCTGACTCGGAGCCCTTGCCAAAGCTGAAAGTCCGAAGGGTAATCCGGAAAGTAAGCTTTTCACATCCTTTAGCTTATCAAGACCCTCAATTTATTTTGAAGCGATAGGTTCATGAAAGCCGGCGTCACACCCGGACCAACAAGGACACCGACCTCTCCTCCGGGCTACCTGACGCATCGAGGAAGCGCCGAACTGAGGTTATTTCCCACTTGTACCCTTTTCATCCGTTGGCGGGTGTTATCCGTCAGCCACTCAATTCTTCTGACTCAAATTATCAGGAGACCTCCCCCTCTTCGGGCGACTCTATGCAGTCGAGTCTTCCGGCTTTCAAGACCGCGCCCGGGTAATGACAACCATCTCATGTTATACTTGTCTTCACTTACCCTATTGTGTTTAATCTTTTTGTCCTTTCAGTGCCCAGGCCAAGATCACCAAGAGGGCGAAGAAATCCAAGCCGGTCGATGAGTCGGACTTGCCTGAACCAGAGGCAGCCGCTCAAGAGCCGCCAGCCGCCTCTGCACCTGAGGCCGCTGCTGCCCCAACTACCAAGGCAACTACAGAAGCTTCTGTTAACCCGGAGGCCTCCAGCTCGGCTCCACCAGCAGACGACCCGGACGTGGTAATCACCCAGACGGAGTTCGTTGAGCCGGGGAGACCTACCGTGCTGGCCAAGTGCTCCGCTAAGGGGGAGTTGCTGCAGCCCCACCGGGTGAACCTGGACCTCTCCGACTACGCCAACCTGAGCATTGGAGAGCTCGTCTCTGGCTACATCAGCCAAGTGCACAAGAGCCGGGACGCAGAGGTTGCCATGGTGAACCAGATCCAGCAGAAATCTGAGGTATCATTCTGCTGTCCTCTTACTTACTGCATAGTTACCTCTACCATGCTAGCCCCCAAGTCGACGACTTATGATTGAATATGTTGTAGACTTAGGTTCCGGCTTACTCAATTGAGCCGGCGGTTTGTAGATAGATACGTTCAATATGCATTAGCCCCCAAGTGCCAAGTGTCTTTGCTTGGAAAACGCTTGGGACTTATATAATAACTGTTCATGTCATAACCCGGAAATGTATGCAGGCTGCTGGCAAGAAGCTAGAGGCTGACATGGCTGATCTCAAGAACCGGCTGAAGATGCAAGAGATGGAGACCCGAAAGGCAAACGCCAAGTTTGTATCCAGCATCGCCGCGCAAGAGAAGCTGAAGACAGAGTTTGACGCTGAGCGGAAGGCGTGGGCCGAAGAAAAGGCCGCATTGGTGAACCGGGCTGAACAGGCGGAAAAGACTCTCTCCGAGAAGACCGCGAAGCTCTCCGTCCTAAAGCGCCAGGTGTCCCAGATGGTGGCCGCCATCTTCGGTAAGTCGCCTCACCGGCTTTCATCAAGTTTAGAATTTTTATATCTCATAATTCATCTTTGTCGGCGGCTTATCTGATTCTGTTAAACAGGTCCCAGAAGTGCCAACCTCAACTAGAGCGTGGTAACCAAGCTGAAGGCCGTGTATACCCTGGTGGAGCAGCTCTACACCGGGTCACAGCGTGCCTTAGCTGTGGTGGCCCTATCCAACGAGGTGCCGACTCACCTGGCAGAAGTCCTTCGCCGGCTCGCTGTACTGCCTCAACGGATCCAAGAGCTGCGACGGGCCTCTGCAAGAGCCGGAGCAATCGCCGTGCTGAGCCGGGCCAAGGCGTTCCTACCGGAGTTAGACCCGGCGGACATCGCCCTTGGCTATCCAAGCCTGAAGGAAGACGGCTCAGCTTTCGACCAGAAGGACTTCGCAGCTTGCGTGAAGGCCGTACGCCCGGTGGCCACTCTGATTGGCAATGATACAGATCTGACTAAGTATCAGCCGGGTTACGATGCAGAAAATCAGAGGATCCCTACTCCACGCTATGAAGCCCTCAACTTGATCCCGCCGGCTCGTCAGCACACCTTCACCCCGGAAATTGACCCGGCAGGGTTAATTGACGAGGAAGCCCCATTCGAAGCTCTCAGCGGCAACGACTGGAAGTCATCAACTTTCCAGGTCTTAGGATCAGCCGGAGGAGGAGATAGGAACGAGCCGGAGACTTCAACTCAGCAAGCGTCGTAACTCGGCTGGCGGTTTACCAAACAATGCCTCACCCTTTTGGACTCAACGAGTCTTGTAATAGAGTAGGATCAATACTTTATCTTTGTCGTGCCATCGTGCACGCCTTGAATTCTGAAGTCTGTTGAAATTGTCTCCTTTATGTTTCTCCGGGTCATAATTAATCATTTGTTTTCCTTACTCTCAAAATAGTTGCCTGTAACTATCCTGCAGAGAAAGACAAATCACAAACCTCGAGGAGGCTGACCGCCCTGAGAATCATAGGTTTTAGATAACCCGGAATATAGATCAAAAAAGGACTGGTCTTCAATAATATCCTGAATACAGCCGTAATAACATACTTAGCGGCCTGCAAGCATACTTCCGGCTTAGATAACCTGGAAAGGAAGGTTGGTACCGAAATTCTGGTTTACCTGTCTTAATAACACCCATTGTGTTCAGCTAACACTATAAACCAAAGTGAAGCCGGCAAAGTGAGACCCGGCCGTATACACTTGGAAAGAAACAGACGGAACTTGCTATAAATCAGAGGAACTTGGGGGCTTCCGGTTCGGATACGACCAGAGACCCGGCCCAAAGGGGTTATGCTAGGATTCGAATATGATCATATAGCCCCCAGTGGGTGTGGCGATGCCAATCAAGAGGGTATCGACAGCTATGTTCTCTTTGGTTCGAATACGACCCATGTTTGAACAGGAAGCCCCCAAATGACTTTAAGAATTGTTTAACGACGTTGATTCGAATACGATCCACGTCGGTTCTCAAAGGGGTTAAACTAAGATTCAAATATGATCAAAGAAAACTCCCAATGATCTCGGCACTTTGCCAATCAAATGGGTATCGACAGCTGTGTTCTCTTTGGTTCGAATGCGACCCATGTTTGAACAGGAAGCCCCCAAGTGACCTTATTGCTTACGGCTAGATTCGAATACGATCATAAGCCGGATCCTCCTTCAAGTCATCATGTAATTTTGCAATGAAAACAACACGTGCATATTTGGAGGAGAAAAAGGGACAGATGTCCTGCTTTATTGCTTATCATAATATATACATGGCTGAGAGAAATATGTACATCACGAGAGCTGGTGGCTCAAGTGTAGTAAGGCCGAAGCTGAGCTATGTTCCACGGCCGACGGGTCTCTTCCTCCGACTTACGTGAATCTTTATGCTCCCGAATGTCAATGAGGTAATATGACCCGTTGTGCAAGTTCTTGCTGACCACAAAGGGTCCTTCCCAAGGCGGGGAGAGCTTGTGCGCATCTGTTTGATCCTGGATGAGCCGGAGCACGAGATCGCCTTCCTGGAAGACCCGAGTTTTAACCCGGCGACTATGATAACAGCGCAGGTCTTGTTGGTAAATCGCGGAGCGAGCTGCGGCCACATCACGCTGTTCGTCCAACAAGTCAAGAGCATCTTGGCGCGCATGTTCATTGTCCGCCTCGACATAAGCCGCCACTCGAGGTGAGTCATGACGGATGTCACTGGGGAGGACGGCCTCTGCCCCATAAACCATGAAGAAAGGCGTGAAGCCTGTAGACCTGTTAGGAGTAGTGTTGATGCTCCATAACACGGAGGGCAACTCCTCCACCCAACAACCCGGTGTCCGTTGCAAAGGGACCAAAAGCCGGGGTTTGATGCCCCTCAGAATCTCCTGATTAGCTCTCTCAGCTTGACCATTGGATTGAGGATGAGCAACTGAGGAGACATCAAGTCGGATATGCTCTCGTTGACAAAACTCTTCCATGACGCCTTTGGATAGATTGGTGCCATTGTCAGTTATAATGCTGTGCGGAAAGCCAAAGCGGAAAATCACCTTTTTCATAAATTGAACCGCCGTGGCTGCATCGTACTTGCTAACTGGCTCAGCTTCCACCCACTTTGTGAATTTCTCAACTGCCACCAAAAGGTGGGTCTTCTTATCCTTGGACCTTTTGAAAGGCCCAACCATATCAAGCCCCCAGAACGCAAAGGGCCAAGTAATTGGGATCATCCTCAGCTCTTGTGCCGGTACGTGAGCCCGTCGCGAGAACCTTTGGCAACCATCACACTTACTGACTAAGTCCTCTGCATCAGCATGAGCCATCAACCAATAGAAACCATGACGAAAAGCCTTGGCCACAAGAGACTTTGAGCCGGCGTGATGGCCACAATCCCCTTCATGGAACTCACGCAAGATCTCTTGACCTTCCTCAGGGGAGACACAACGCTGAAATGCTCCTGTAACACTGCGATGATGCAACTCGCCATCGATAACGATCATTGACTTAGCCCGCCGGGTTATTTGCCTGGCCAAAGTTTCATCCTCAGGCAACTCGCCCCGGGTCATGTAAGCCAGATACGGCATTGTCCAGTCCGGTATGATATGGAGAGCCGCCACCAGTCGTGCCTCCGGGTCAGGGACAGCCAAGTCTTCCTCTGTAGGCAGCTTAACAGAAGGATTATACAGGACATCCAGGAAAGTATTAGGCGGCACCGGCTTTCGCTGAGAGCCTAGCCGGCTCAGAGCATCAGCCGCCTCGTTCTTCCTGCGATCAATGTGCTCTACTTGGTAGCCCTGAAAGTGCCCAGCAATGGCATCAACTTCGCGGCGATAAGCCGCCATGAGAGGGTCCTTAGAGTCCCACTTGCCTGATACTTGTTGAGCCACCAAGTCTGAGTCACCGAAACACCTTACCCGGCTCAAGCTCATCTCCTTAGCCATCCGAAGACCGTGGAGAAAGGCCTTGTACTCAGCCGCATTGTTAGTGCAGGGAAACATCAACTGTAGCACATAATGGAACTTGTCGCCTTTAGGGGAAGCCAATACAACTCCAGCCCCCGAGCTCTCCAACTGCCTGGACCCGTCGAAGTGAATAGTCCAATATGTGTTATCCGGCTTTTGCTTGGGCACTTGTGACTCTGTCCAATCATTGATGAAATCCACCAAGGCCTGAGATTTAATAGCAGTGCGTGGCACGTATTTGAGACCATGAGGTCCGAGCTTGATAGCCCACTTAGCCACTCTCCCTGTGGCCTCTCTGTTTTGAATGATATCGCCAAGAGGGGCAGAACTGACCACAGTTATGGGATGACCCTGGAAATAATGCTTAAGCTTCCGGCTTGCCATGAACACACCATAAACAAGCTTCTGCCAATGCGGATACCGCTGTTTGGACTCGATGAGCACTTTGCTGACATAATAAACCGGCCGCTGAACCGGATGCTCCTTACCCTCTTCCTTGCGCTCCACCACTATAGCCACACTGACGGCTCGTGTGTTCGCCGCCACATATAATAATAAGGGCTCCTTATCAACCGGAGCAGCAAGGACTAGAGGCTCTGCCAGCTGCTTCTTCAACTCCTCAAAGGCGTTATTAGCTGCATCATTCCAGACAAAGTTATCAGTTTTCTTCATCAACTGATATAAGGGCATGGCCTTCTCACCCAAACGGCTTATAAACCGGCTTAAAGCAGCGATGCGACCCGCCAAGCGATGAACGTCATTTATACACGCCGGCTTAGCCAGGGAGGTGATGGCCTTGATCTTCTCCGGGTTAGCCTCAATGCCTCTGTCAGAAACCAAGAAACCTAAGAGTTTGCCTACAGGAACACCAAAAACACATTTGGCCGGGTTAAGCATCATTTTGTAGACCCGGAGATTATCAAAGGTTTCTCTCAAATCATCTATCAGGGTTTCCTCTTTTATGGACTTGACCACAATATCGTCCACATAAGCATGAACATTGCGCCCAATCTGGTTATGAAGACAGTTCTGCACGCAACGCTGATAAGTCGCCTGCGCACACTTGAGTCCAAAGGGCATAGACACATAGCAGACGGCTCCAAAGGGAGTGATGAACGCCGTCTTCTCCTGGTCCTTAACTGCCATTTTAATCTGATGATATCCGGAATAAGCATCCAAGAAACTTAAGCGCGCACAACCTGCCGTAGCATCAATAATTTGATCAATACGGGGAAGGGCAAAAGGATCAGCCGGACATGCCTTGTTTAAGTCTGTGTAGTCCACACACATCCGCCAAGTGCCGTTCTTCTTGAGTACGAGCACCGGGTTAGCTAACCATTCTGGGTGGAAAACATCAACAATAAACCCGGCCGCCAAGAGCCGGGCCACCTCTTCACCAATAGCTTTCTGCCTCTCTTCATTAAACCGCCGAAGGAACTGCCTGACCGGCTTAAATTTTGGATCAACATTAAGAGTGTGCTCAGCGAGTTCTCTAGGTACACCTGGCATGTCAGAAGGTTTCCATGCGAAGATGTCCCTATTCTCACGGATGAACTCGATGAGCGCGCTTTCCTATTTTGGATCCAGATTGGCACTGATGCTAAACTGCTGAGATGAGTCACCTGGAAGAAAATCAACAAGTTTAGTCTCATCGGCCGACTTAAATTTCATTGCCGGCTCTTGCTCTGTAGTTGGCTTTTTCAGAGAGGTCATATCTGTTGGGTCAACATTGTCTTTGTAAAACTTCAACTCCTCTGTTGCACAAACAGATTCTGCATAAGCCGCATCGCCTTCCTCACACTCCAGAGCCACTTTCCGGCTGCCGTGAACCGTAATGGTCCCATTGTGACCCGGCATCTTGAGCTGTAAGTACACATAACACGGTCGTGCCATGAACTTGGCGTAAGCCGGCCGTCCAAATATAGCATGGTATGGACTTCTTATCTTGACCACCTCAAAGGTCAATTTCTCCACCCTGTAGTTGTTCTCATCTCCAAAGGCCACTTCCAACTCAATCTTGCCGACTGGATAAGCCGACTTACCAGGTACCACCCCGTGGAAAATAGTGTTGGACTGGCTGAGGTTCTTATCAATCAACCCCATACGACGGAATGTCTCATAATAGAGGATGTTGATGCTGCTGCCTCCATCCATGAGCACCTTAGTGAACTTATATCCTCCCACCTGAGGAGCCACCACCAGGGCCAAGTGACCCGGATTATCCACCCGTGGAGGGTGATCCTCCCTGCTCCACACTATAGGCTCTTCAGACCACCGCAAGTAGCGTGGAACCGCCGGCTCAACAGCATTCACAGCCCTCTTGTGAAGCTTCTGATCTCGCTTGCACAAACTAGTGGTAAACACATGATACTGTCCACCGCTAAGCTGCTTTGGATTGGTCTGATAACCCCCCTGCTGCTGTTGATGACCCTGGCCAGACTGCTGGTTAAAGCCCCCTTGACCGTTCTGAGGATTAGAATTTGAGCCACCGCCCGGGCTATGAAAGCCGCCGGCGCCTGAGCCGCCGCCCGGGCCATTGTAATTCTTAAAGGCCTTCATGATTGCACAATCCTTCCATAGATGAGTCGCTGGCTTCTCTCTAGAGCCGTGCCTTGGACAAGGCTCATTCAACAGTTGCTCCAGCGTCGGGCCTGACCCGCCGCCTCGGGGAGGGGGCCTCCCTTTGCGCCGCTGGTTATTACCTTGTGAGCTGGCGTTGGCTACAAACTCTAGGCTGCCATCGGCCTTGCGCTTGCCTCCTCCTTGGTTCCCCGGGTTATGCTGAGGACCCTTGCCATTGCCATTCTTCTTTCCCTTACCTGCCCTTTCATCATCTGAAGGGGGATCCTTGGTACCATCAGAATCGGCGTACTTGACAAGAGCCGCCATTAATGTACCCATATCATTGCAGTCGCGCTTAAGCCGCCCGAGTTTCATCTTCAGGGGCACGAAACGACAATTCTGTTCCAACATTAAAACTGTAGAGCCGGCATCCATCTTATCTAATGAATGTATGATCTCCTTGACCCGGAGAACCCAATGCGTCGTGGATTCACCCTCCTGCTGCTTACAGTTAGTCAAATCCACAATTGACATAGACTGCCTACAGGTATCCTTGAAGTTTTGGATGAACCGGGCTTTCAGCTCAGCCCAAGACCCGATGGAATTCGGTGGTAGCCCTTTCAACCAAGTGCGGGCAGTCCCATCCAACATCATGGTGAAGTACTTGGCCATTGCCGCCTCACTGACCTCCAGTAGTTCCATGGGCATCTCGTAACTCTCGATCCAGGCTGCGGGTTGTAAGTTAGCCGTGTAATTGGGCACCTTCCTAGGGCCTTTGAAGTCCTTGGGTAGACGTTCATTGCGGATAGCTGGCACTAAGCAAGGGACACCCCCAGTCCTGGTAGGGATACCCACATCGACGGACGTCGTCGGATAAGCCGGGGGAGTCTGGTAAGCCGTCAACTGAGGCACCTGCTCCGCCTCTTGCCGCGCTCTGTCTTGGTCTGCTGCGTGAAAGGCTCCATTATGAGCCGGGCCATGGCCAGGGGGCGGGTCACGGCGTCGGACGTTACTTGAGCCAGTCGCTGAGACCATGTGTCTGCTGTAACTCGGGCTCTGGCCTGGACGAGGGGTCGAGTGGATCCTGTTCCGGCTGTAGGAGTACGCCTCTTGCTGCGCCAGTGCTGTCTGAAGGAGTTCCCTGACCCGGCGGGTTTCAATAGCCGTCGGAGAGTCGCCGTCGACTGGGAGAGCCGCCAGCCGTGCTGCCGCAGCGACCATGTTCTCCAGCGGGTTATTATAATGACCCGGTGGTATTGGCACGTACTGAGGCGGGGCAGGGGGCACCTGGGGAGGCCCCATCACTTGTGGCTGAATAGGGGTCCCAGACCCGGGCACTATGACCCCTGGCGGGTTACTAGACCCTGCACCTGGCGTGTTGAAGAGGTTGCGTGGATTGTAAACCGGAGGGAGTCGAGATTGGGCCTTTTGATGCCTCCTTCTCAGGACCTCATTGGACGCGTTTTGATCCATCGTGAGCCGGAAGGACTGCGCTTGAATCAACTGGGTTTGGGCATCGAGAGCCGCCCGCTCTGCAGCCATCCTGATCCCTTCCGCTGCCAGATCCTCCTTAGCCTTCACTAGATCCAATTTTAACTGTGCCACCTCCGCATCATGCTGAGCTTGATCCTCCGGGTCAACCGTGGCGGTTAACAGGGCCGTCATCTTGTCCGTGAGATCCATTAGCACCTGAGCCGGCGAGGGCACCGGGTTTCCCGCTCCAGCAGCAGGGTTCTGAACAGGCTGTGCACCGGTCATAAAGACCCCAACCTGACTTGGCGGCTCAAACGGGTCCGGAACACTGTCACCATCGGAATAACCCATGAGCCGGCCATCTTGAAGTTGATACAACGAGTTTGACTCATCGGTGGACGACTCGCCGTCAGAGCCGGCGGCCGTCTCATCACCAGACCCAGATCGATCAGAGATCCCTCCATGGACGCATCCCGCAAAAGCATGCCTTACGGCAGGCCGGGCCCGGGCGGGACGTGCATGCTGAGCCGTCTCGATGAGATCGGCGCAGAGATCCGGCTCAGGGCCCGGCTCACCAATCTTGCCGATGAACACGTGAATTCCGCCGAAGGGGACCCGGTACCCGTACTCAATTGAGCCGGCGTCGGGGCCCCAGTTTGTATCGTCGATGTAGAGCTTGCCGCGACGACTCTTGGTCATCCGGCCCACGGCGTATCCCTTGAGCCCTTCGAAGCTGCCCTTCAAGAACTCAAATCCACTGTGCGCTAGCCCCACGGTGGGCGCCAACTGTCATGGAATTGTCACGGCAGATGTCCTCGAGCTAGGACTTAGTCGTGGAGCCATCGCAGCTAGGAAGCTTGAAGGGGTTAATGCGGGACAAGGAACACGAGGGTTTATACTGGTTCGGCCCCTTACGGTGAAGGTAAAAGCCTACGTCTAGTTTGAGGTGGTATTGATTAGGGTTACGATCACCAGGGAGCTAAACTGCTATGCCCGGCTCTCGATGAGATCGTTCTCGTCCCTAAACCGCTGCCGGGTCCTCCCTTTATATAGGGAGGCTGACGCCCCGCAGCTCTCAGAGTCCCGGCCGGCTCATAAGAGTGTCCGGCTCGGACTCTCAACTATTCTTGCCTTACACTACAAGTTCTACCATAATAATGATTGTAACTACGGGCTTTTAAGCCATATCCGGGTCTTAAGCCCATCTTTGGCCCACCGTCTTCAGGCTTGTCGCCGGGCTTCTGGCAATGACCATTATGAGTAACCCGGCCCCTCCTGGCGGGTGACTCTAAGGTCTATATCCTCAACACTTTCCATGTTTAGTCAGAGTTCTGCCTAAATTCTTTCATTCTTATTCCGCTTCTATCTTGTACTAACCGGAGTGGTTTCGAATTCATTTTTGTTTCGGAGCTTTGATTCTCGTCATATTCGTCGTTTCTTTTCCTACTCGAGTGTTCTTGACTTTGTTCATCCTCTCTCTTTTGTTCTTGTTTCACCTCATCCTCTTTTATTCCGTCTTGTTCCTAAGATCTCGGGACGAGATCTCTTGTTAGTGGAGGAGAGATGCAACGCCCCGGATCTGATGCGCCAGGTGTCTTCCAGTTATTCGCCGCCTTTGCCATGTCATTCGCTTGCGTGTTGCATCTTTGCCATGTCATCATCTGCATTGCATCCTCATGTTTTCAAAACTTGCATCAGGTCCTTTGCCCCGTTGTCTGTTTCACGTTCCGACACTCAAACACGCACCCGTTGCCCCTCTCAGACCTCGTTTCGTGAGTGGCATTTAAATGTTCTCGGAATGGGATGCAACTTGGCGTGCGGTGTTGTTTTAGAGTAGGTAGACCTGTTGGGGATCGTAGCAGAAATTTAAAATTTTCTACGCATCACCAAGATCAATCTATGGAGTCATCTAGCAACGAGAGAGAGGAGTGCATCTACATACCCTTGTAGATCGCGAGCGGAAGCGTTCAAGTGAACGGGGTTGATGGAGTCGTACTCGTCGTGATCCAAATCACTGATGACCGAGCGCCGAACGAACAGCACCTCCGCGTTCAACACACGTACTGAGCAGTGACGTCTCCTCCTTCTTGATCTAGCAAGGGGGAAGGAGAGGTTGAATGAGATCCAGCAGCACGACGGCGTGGTGGTGGAAGTAGCGGGGATCCCGGCAGGGCTTCGCCAAGAGCAAGCGGGAGGGAGAGGTGTCACGGGAGGGAGAGGGAGGCGCCAGGGGCTAGGGTACTGCTGCCCTCCCTCCCCCCACTATATATAGGGTCCCTGGGGGGGCGCCGGCCCTGGGAGATCCCATCTCCAGGGGGCGGCGGCCAAGGGGGTGGCTTGCCCCCCAAGCCAAGTGGGGCGCCCCCCCACCCCCAGGGTTTCCAACCCTAGGCGCAGGGGAGGCCCAAGGGGGGCGCACCAGCCCACCAGTGGCTGGTTCCCCTCCCCACTTCAGCCCATGGGGCCCTCCGGGATAGGTGGCCCCACCCGGTGGACCCCCGGGACCCTTCCGGTGGTCCCGGTACAATACCGATAACCCCCGAAACTTTCCCGGTAGCCGAAACTGGACTTCCTATATATAATTCTTCACCTTCGGACCATTCCGGAACTTCTCGTGACGTCCGGGATCTCATCCGAGACTCCGAACAACTTTCGTGTTTCTGCATACTAATATCTCTACAACCCTAGCGTCACCGAACCTTAAGTGTGTAGACCCTACGGGTTCGGGAGACATGCAGACATGACCGAGACGACTCTCCGGTCAATAACCAACAGCGGGATCTGGATACCCATGTTGGCTCCCACATGTTCCACGATGATCTCATCGGATGAACCACGATGTCGAGGATTCAATCAATCCCGTATACAATTCCCTTTGTCAATCGGTACGTTACTTGCCCGAGATTCGATCGTCGGTATCCCAATACCTCGTTCAATCTCGTTACCGGCAAGTCACTTTACTCGTACCGTAATGCATGATCCCGTGACCAAACACTTGGTCATATTGATCTCATTATGATGATGCATTACCGAGTGGGCCCAGAGATACCTCTCCGTCAAACGGAGTGACAAATCCCAGTCTAGATTCGTGCCAACCCAACAGACACTTTCAGAGATACCCGTAGTGCACCTTTATAGCCACCCAGTTACGTTGTGACGTTTGGCACACCCAAAGCACTCCTACGGTATCCGGGAGTTGCACAATCTCATGGTCTAAGGAAATGATACTTGACATTTGGAAAAGCTCTAGCAAACGAACTACACGATCTTTGTGCTATGCTTAGGATTGGGTCTTGTCCATCACATCATTCTCCTAATGATGTGATCCCGTTATCAATGACATACAATGTCCATAGTCAGGAAACCATGACTATCTGTTGATCAACGAGCTAGTCAACTAGAGGCTTACTAGGGACACATTGTGGTCTATGTATTCACACATGTATTACGATTTCCGGATAACACAATTATAGCATGAACAATAGACAATTATCATGAACAAGGAAATATAATAATAACCATTTTATTATTGCCTCTAGGGCATATTTCCAACAGTCTCCCACTTGCACTAGAGTCAATAATCTAGTTACATTGTGATGAATCGAACACCCATAGAGTTCTGGTGTTGATCATGTTTTGCTCTAGGGAGAGGTTTAGTCAACGGATCTACTACATTCAGGTCCGTATGTACTTTACAAATATCTATGTCTCCATTTTGAACATTTTCACGAATGGAGTTGAAGCGACGCTTGATATGCCTGGTCTTCCTGTGAAACCTGGGCTCCTTGGCAAGGGCAATAGCTCAAGTGTTGTCACGGAAGAGAGTCATCGGGCCCGACGCATTGGGAATCACCCCTAGGTCGGTAATGAACTCCTTTATCCAGATTGCTTCCTGTGCTGCCTCTGAGGCCGCCATGTATTCCGCTTCACATGTAGATTCCGCCACGACGCTTTGCTTGCAACTGCACTAGCTTACTGCCCCTCCATTCAAAATATACACGTATCCGGATTGTGACTTAGAGTCATCCAGATCTGTGTCGAAGCTAGCGTCGACGTAACCCTTTACGACGAGCTCTTCGTCACCTCCATATACGAGAAACATATCCTTAGTCCTTTTCAGGTACTTCAGGATATTCTTGACCGTTGTCCAGTGTTCCATGCCAGGATTACTTTGGTACCTTCCTACCAAACTTACGGCAAGGTTTACATCAGGTCTGGTACACAGCATGGCATACATAATAGACCCTATGGCCGAGGCATAGGGGATGACACTCATCTTTTCTCTATCTTCTGTCGTGGTCGGGCATTGAGCCATGCTCAATTGCACACCTTGCAATACAGGCAAGAACCCCTTCTTTGACTGATCCATATTGAACTTCTTCAATATCTTGTCAAGGTACATACTTTGTGAAAGACCAATGAGGCGTCTTGATCTATCTCTATAGATCTTGATGCCTAATATATAAGCAGCTTCTCCAAGGTCCTTCATTGAAAAACACTTATTCAAATAGACCTTTATACTTTCCAAGAATTCTATATCATTTCCCATCAATAGTATGTCATCCACATATAATAAGAGAAATGCTACAGAGCTCCCACTCACTTTCTTGTAAACACAGGCTTCTCCATAAGTCTGTGTAAACCCAAACGCTTTGATCATCTCATCAAATCGAATGTTCCAACTCTGAGATGCTTGCACCAGCCCATAGATGGAGCGCTGGAGCTTGCATACCTTGTTAGCATTCTTAGGATCGACAAAACCTTCCGGCTGCATCATATACAATTCTTCCTTAAGGAAGCCGTTAAGGAATGCCGTTTTGACGTCCATTTGCCATATCTCATAATCATAGAATGCGGCAATTGCTAACATGATTCGGACGGACTTCAGCTTTGCTACGGGTGACAAAGTCTCATCGTAGTCAACCCCTTGAACTTGTCGATAACCCTTAGCGACAAGTCGAGCCTTATAGATGGTCACATTACCATCCGCGTCTGTCTTCTTCTTAAAGATCCATTTGTTTTCTATCGCTCGCCGATCATCGGGCAAGTCAGTCAAAGTCCATACTTCGTTTTCATACATGGATCATATCTCGGATTTCATGGCTTCTAGCCATTTGTCGAAATCTGGGCCCGCCATTGCTTCTTCATAGTTCGAAGGTTCACCGTTGTCTAACAACATGATTTCCAGGACAGGGTTGCCATACCACTCTGGTGTGGAACGTGTCCTTGTGGACCTACGAAGTTCAGTAGTAACTTGATCTGAAGCTTCATGATCATCATCATTAGCTTCCTCCCCAGTCGGTGCAGGCACCACAGGCACATCTTCCCGCGCTGCGCTACTTTCCGGTTCGGAAGGGGTGACTATCACCTCATCAAGTTCCACTTTCCTCCCACTTACTTCCTTCGAGAGAAACTCTTTCTCCAGAAAGGACCCGTTCTTGGCAACAAAAATCTTGCCTTCGGATCTGAGGTAGAAGGTATACCCAATGGTTTCCTTAGGGTATCCTATGAAGATGCATTTTTCCGACTTGGGTTCGAGCTTTTCAGGTTGAAGTTTCTTGACATAAGCATCGCATCCCCAAACTTTTAGAAATGACAGCTTAGGTTTCTTCCCAAACCATAATTCATACGGTGTCGTCTCAACGGATTTCGACGGAGCCCTATTTAAAGTGAATGAGGCAGTCTCTAAAGCATAGCCCCAAAATGAGAGTGGTAGATCGGTAAGAGACATCATAGATCGCACCATATCCAATAGAGTGCGATTACGACGTTCGGACACACCATTTCGCTGAGGTGTTCCAGGCGGCGTGAGTTGTGAAACTATTCCACATTTCCTTAAGTGTGTGCCAAATTCGTGACTCAAATATTCCCCTCCATGATTTGATCGTAAGAACTTTATTTTCCTGTCACGTTGATTCTCAACCTCACTCTGAAATTCCTTGAACTTTTCAAAGGTCTCAGACTTGTGTTTCATTAGGTAGACATACCCATATCTACTCAAGTCATCAGTGAGAGTGAGAACATAACGATAGCCACCGCGAGCCTCAACACTCATTGGACCGCACACATCAGTATGTATGATTTCCAATAAGTTGGTTGCTCTCTCCATTGTTCCGGAGAATGGAGTCTTGGTCATCTTACCCATGAGGAATGGTTCGCACGTGTCAAATGATTCATAATCAAGAGACTGTAAAAGTCCATCAGCATGGAGCTTCTTCATGTGTTTGACACCAATGTGACCAAGATGGCAGTGCCACAAGTATGTGGGACTATCATTATCAACCTTACATCTTTTGGTATTCACACTATGAATATGTGTAACACTACGTTCGAGATTCATTAAGAATAAACCATTAACCAGCGGGGCATGACCATAAAACATATCTCTCATATAAATAGAACAACCATTATTCTCGGATTTAAATGAGTAGCCATCTCGCATTAAACGAGATCCTGATACAATGTTCATGCTCAAAGCTGGCACTAAATAACAATTATTGAGGTTTAAAACTAATCCCGTAGGTAAATGCAGAGGTAGCGTGCCGACGGCGATCACATCGACCTTGGAACCATTCCCGACGCGCATCGTCACCTCGTCCTTCGCCAGTCTCCGTTTATTCCGCAGCTCCTGTTTTGAGTTACAAATATGAGCAACCGCACCGGTATGAAATACCCAGGAGCTACTACGAGTACTGGTAAGGTACACATCAATTACATGTATATCACATATACCTTTGGTGTTGCCGGCCTTCTTGTCTGCTAAGTATTTGGGGCAATTCCGCTTCCAGTGACCACTTCCCTTGCAATAAAAGCACTCAGTCTCAGGCTTGGGTCCATTCTTTGGCTTCTTCCCGGTAACTGCCTTACCGGGCGCGGCAACTCCCTTGCCGTCCTTCTTGAAGTGCTTCTTACCCTTGCCTTTCTTGAACTTAGTGGTTTTATTCACCATCAACACTTGATGTTCCTTTCTGATCTCCACCTCCGCTGATTTCAGCATTGAATATACCTCAGGAATGGTCTTTTCCATCCCCTGCATATTGAAGTTCATCACAAAGCTCTTGTAGCTCGGTGGAAGCGACTGAAGGATTCTGTCAATGACCGCATCATCCGGGAGATTAACTCCCAGCTGAGTCAAGCGGTTGTGTAACCTAGACATTCTGAGTATGTGCTCACTGGCAGAACTGTTTTCCTCCATCTTACAACTAAAGAACTTGTCAGAGACTTCATATCTCTCGACCCGGGCATGAGCTTGGAAAACCATTTTCAGCTCTTCGAACATCTCATATGCTCCGTGTTGCTCAAAACGCTTTTGGAGCCCCGGTTCTAAGCTGTAAAGCATGCCGCACTGAACGAGGGAGTAATCATCAGCACGTGACTGCCAAGCGTTCATAACGTCTTGGTTCTCTAGGATTGGTGCTTCACCTAGCGGTGCTTCTAGGACATAATCTTTCTTGGCAGCTATGAGGATGATCCTCAGGTTCCGGACCCAGTCCGTATAGTTGCTGCCATCATCTTTCAGCTTGGTTTTCTCTAGGAACGCGTTGAAGTTGAGGGCAACGTGGGCCATTTGATCTACAAGACATATTGTAAAGATTTTAGACTAAGTTCATGATAATTAAGTTCATCTAATCAAATTATTCAATGAACTCCCACTCAGATAGACATCCCTCATAGTCATCTAAGTGAAACATGATCCGAGTCAACTAGGCCGTGTCCGATCATCACGTGAGACGGACTAGTCAACATCGGTGAACATCTTCATGTTGATCGTATCTTCTATACGACTCATGCTCGACCTTTCGGTCTTCCGTGTTCCGAGGCCATGTCTGTACATGCTAGGCTCGTCAAGTCAACCTAAGTGTATTGCGTGTGTAAATCTGGCTTACACCCATTGTATTCGAACGTTAGAATCTATCACACCCGATCATCACGTGGTGCTTCGAAACAACGAACCTTCGCAACGGTGCACAGTTAGGGGGAACACTTTCTTGAAATTATTGCGAGGGATCATCTTATTTAAGCTACCGTCGTTCTAAGCAAATAAGATGTAAAACATGATAAACATCACATGCAATCAAATAGTGACATGATATGGCCAATATCATTTTGCTCCTTTGATCTCCATCTTCGGGGCGCCATGATCATCTTCGTCACCGGCATGACACCATGATCTCCATCATCGTGTCTTCATGAAGTTGTCACGCCAACGATTACCTCTACTTCTATGGCTAACGTGTTTAGCAATAAAGTAAAGTACTTTACATGGCGTTATTCAATGACACGCGGGTCATACAAAAAATAAAGACAACTCCTATGGCTCCTGCCGGTTGTCATACTCATCGACATGCAAGTCGTGATTCCTATTACAAGAACATGATCAATCTCATACATCACACATATCTCATTCATCACATCCTTTTGGCCATATCACATCACAAGGCATATGCTGCAAAAACAAGATAGACGTCCTCTAATTGTTGTTGCAAGTTTTTACGTGGCTTCTATAGGTTTCTAGCAAGAACGTTTCTTACCTACGTAAAACCACAACGTGATATGCCAATTTCTATTTACCCTTCATAAGGACCCTTTTCATCGAATCCGTTCCGATTAAAGTGGGAGAGACAGACACCCGCTAGCCACCTTATGCAACTAGTGCATGTCAGTCGGTGGAACCTGTCTCACGTACGCGTACGTGTAAGGTCGGTCCGGGCCGCTTCATCCCACAATGCCGCCGAAACAAGATAAGACTAGTAGTGGCAAGGAAATTGACAACATCTACGCCCACAACAAGCTTGTGTTCTACTCGTGCATAGAAACTACGCATAGGCCTGGCTCATGATGCCACTGTTGGGGATCGTAGCAGAAATTTAAAATTTTCTACGCATCACCAAGATCAATCTATGGAGTCATCTAGCAACGAGGGAGAGGAGTGCATCTACATACCCTTGTAGATCGCGAGCGGAAGCGTTCAAGTGAACGGGGTTGATGGAGTCGTACTCGTCGTGATCCAAATCACTGATGACCGAGCGCCGAACGAACGGCACCTCCGTGTTCAACACACGTACTGAGCAGCGACGTCTCCTCCTTCTTGATCCAGCAAGGGGGAAGGAGAGGTTGATGGAGATCCAGCAGCACGACGGCGTGGTGGTGGAAGTAGCGGGGATCCCGGCAGGGCTACGCCAAGAGCAAGCAGGAGGGAGAGGTGTCACGGGAGGGAGAGGGAGGCGCCAGGGGCTAGGGTACTGCTGCCCTCCCCCCCCCCACTATATATAGGGTCCCTGGGGGGCGCCGGCCCTGGGAGATCCCATCTCCAGGGGGCGGCGGCCAAGGGGGTGGCTTGCCCCCCAAGCCAAGTGGGGCGCCCCCCCACCCCCAGGGTTTCCAACCCTAGGCGCAGGGGAGGCCCAAGGGGGGCGCACCAGCCCACCAGTGGCTGGTTCCCCTCCCTACTTCAGCCCATGGGGCCCTCCGGGATAAGTGGCCCCACCCGGTGGACCCCCGGGACCCTTCCGGTGGTCCCGGTACAATACCGATAACCCCCGAAACTTTCCCGGTGGCCGAAACTGGACTTCCTATATATAATTCTTCACCTCCGGACCATTCCGGAACTCCTCGTGACGTCCGGGATCTCATCCGGGACTCCGAACAACTTTCGGGTTTCCGCATACTAATATCTCTACAACCCTAGCGTCACCGAACCTTAAGTGTGTAGACCCTACGGGTTCGGGAGACATGCATACATGACCGAGACGACTCTCCGGTCAATAACCAACAGCAGGATCTGGATACCCATGTTGGCTCCCACATGTTCCACGATGATCTCATCGGATGAACCACGATGTCGAGGATTCAATCAATCCCGTATACAATTCCCTTTGTCAATCGGTACGTTACTTGCCCGAGATTCGATCGTCGGTATCCCAATACCTCGTTCAATCTCGTTACCGGCAAGTCACTTTACTCGTACCGTAATGCATGATCCCGTGACCAAACACTTGGTCATATTGAGCTCATTATGATGATGCATTACCGAGTGGGCCCAGAGATACCTCTCCGTCAAACGGAGTGACAAATCCCAGTCTCGATTCGTGCCAACCCAACAGACACTTTCGGAGATACCCGTAGTGCACCTTTATAGCCACCCAGTTACGTTGTGACGTTTGGCACACCCAAAGCACTCCTACGGTATCCGGGAGTTGCACAATCTCATGGTCTAAGGAAATGATACTTGACATTTGGAAAAGCTCTAGCAAACGAACTACACGATCTTTGTGCTATGCTTAGGATTGGGTCTTGTCCATCACATCATTCTCCTAATGATGTGATCCCGTTATCAATGACATCCAATGTCCATAGTCAGGAAACCATGACTATCTGTTGATCAACGAGCTAGTCAACTAGAGGCTTACTAGGGACACGTTGTGGTCTATGTATTCACACATGTATTACGATTTCCGGATAACACAATTATAGCATGAACAATAGACAATTATCATGAACAAGGAAATATAATAATAACCATTTTATTATTGCCTCTAGGGCATATTTCCAACAAGACCGCCTGTCAATTTTTGTCGCATTCGGAGTTCGTTTGACGCCCTAACGGTTAACCGCGTAGCCCGAAACCCCTCTCTCTTTGCAGCCCAGCACCCCTTCACCACAGCCCATGAGCCCATCCAAACCCCCTCCATGCTCTCGGTCATTGGATCATGATCGTGTGGGCGAAAACCGCACCTCATTTGGACTCTCCTAACTCCCTCTACCTATAAATAGGTCCTCCCCCTCCATTTTTCGCGGATGAACCCTAGCTTCCACCTCCCCGCGCCGCCGGACACGTCCAGCCGGCCTCCGCAGCCAATCCGCCGCCGCCATGTGTCCCCGCGCCTCCTCCCACCTCTGCAGGCGCCGCCGGCCCACGAGCCCGCGCCAGGCCCGCCGAACCCATCCGCTGCCGCCCCGCTCCCGCGCGAGCCCGACCGCGCCGCCCGCCTGCGCGCCGCTCCGTCGCCAGCCATCGCGCGCCGCCCGCGCCTCCCCGTCCGGCCTCGCCTCCCGACCGCAGCCCCCACGCCGCCGTGCTCCGCCCGCCGACGTCCAGCCCCGCTGCCGTCCTCCCTCGCCGGCGCCGCCCGCTCGCCCCGCCTCCTCTTCGCGCCATCCCGTGCCTCCCCCGCCAGTCGCCACCTCGCCGGAAGTTGCTGCCGTCGCCGGAGTTCGTCCTCCGGCCGGATCCGGTGAAGTGGGACCAGATCCACCCGCTCACTGATCCAAACACGCGTGCCCCGTCCCGGTTCTCTCCGTCCCGGGTCGTCCGCGTCCAGTTTCCGCGAGGTGGTTTTTCTTCCAAGTCCTGAAAACTTTACATTCTGTTGTCATATTCATTGCATCATATCTCCATGACCGTAGCTCCGATTTGCGTGTATGATATGTAAAATTGTTCATTATGAGACGGTCTTCATTTTGTTCCATTGTGGTATGCTTGTTTGTGTTCATCTTGATGCTCTAATCAACGTTACAAAAGTGCTATATGATGTTAACTGCTGAAACTTGTTATAACTTGGTGATTTGTCATTTTCTTTGCATTTTGCGTGTGCATCCTTTGAGCATTATGTCTACATGTTTTAGGAGCATATTCATGCCATCTTTACAGTGGGGCAATCCATGTATTTTTTTGTGCCTTGTGGTGAGTGCATCAAGCTCGTGAAGTGGCCTACTTGCTATTAATGTTCTGTCAATGCTGAAACTGGTATATCATGTTGCTATCTTTGCTTGATGCTACCAATTAATATATGCATAATATAGAGATGTTCACTAAGGATGTTTTGCTACAAATGTGATGCTCTATCAATCCATGCTTTTGTTTGCATTTATAACCTGCTGTACATTGTTGTAATCTTGCTCTCAAATTGCTAAATAATGTTGCTGTCAGCCTGTTAACAATAAGTTCAGTTTTGCCATGTGTTTTGCTAGTTATCCATGCACCCTATGTCTATGATATTGCCATTCTTAGCTTCATGAACATGTCTTCTTACTGTTGGTTACCTTTTCATGCTATTTAATGCTCTATAGTGAGTTTTACAAGCTCACCAACATGCCTACTTGTCGTTGTTCCTGCCATGTGCTGTTATTTTCAGTCTGAATATGTCATATCATTTGCCATGTTTGCATGGGTGCTACCATCTTTTCTGATGATCTTTGGAATAATTTCACTAAGGAGTTTTTTTAATTGCTTTTAGTACTAGCATGTCATGCCTTTGGTTGCCATGATAAGTTTCTGTAGCATGTTATTTGATAGCTCTAAACATTGCAACCTTATGTTATTTCTGCCATGCACAGTGATTTCTGCCAAGTATGTGAAACTGTTATTATTTGCAATGTTGCCATGTCCTTTTGAGCATGTTCTAGAGATTTCTGGAGATAGCTCAGCGTTCATGTTTTGTAATGCTTTACCTGTACATCACGTCCGTGTCATTTGATTTCATGTTGAGGTGCTATAGCATATTGTTTTGATGCTTGCAAGATGCCTAGTTGCTGTTTTGGACAGCTTGTCCTTTAAACTTGTTTCATGTGTATGTGTTGAACCGTTGCTCCGCTTTGAGTGTGCTCTATATGAAACTTGCTTAGTTTTGCATGTAGTTTCATGTTACCTTGTTGCATCCATGTTTTGAGTGTGTTTGCTTGATGTTTGAATGCATTTTGCATCAATGCCATGTTTAACTTGTTTTTGCTCATATCTTCTAGGCCGTAGCTCCAAATTAAATGAACTTTATATGTAACTTGACTAGAATTTCGTGTAGATCATTTGGTGCATCTTAACTTGCTTTTTAACAACTTGAACATAAGGTTTATTCAGATATGGACCAATTTCGAAATTTGCATATGGGGATTTACCGGAATTGTTATATGTTGTTTCCGGCCTCATTTAAACTTGCTTTGATGTGTTGTTCTTGTATCCATCATCTCTTGCCATGTGTAGCCTCATGTAGCCTTGTCATGCATCATACTTGGTTGAGCATCATGCCTTGTTCATGTGTGGTGTGTTTACCATGTTGTGTGCTTCTTCTCGATAGTTCCCGTTTCGTTGTGATCGTGAGGATTCGTCCGTCTACGCTTGGTTCGTCTTCGTGGCTTCATCTTCTTCATGGACTCGTTCTTCTTCCTAGCGGGATTTCAGGCAAGATGACCGTCACCTTGGATCTTATTACTATCATTGCTATGCTAGTTGCCTCGATGCCATCGCTATGCCGTATTACCTACCACTTGCTTATCAAGCCTCCCCAAAATGCCATGAACCTCTAACCTTTGTCACCCTTCCTAGCAAACCGTTGTTTGGCTATGTTACCGCATTTTCTCAGCCCCTCTTATAGCATTGCTAGTTGCAGGTGAAGATGAAGATTGCTCCATGTTGGATTATGTTTATGTTCGGATATCACAATATCTCTTATATTATTAATGCATCTATATACTTGGTAAAGGGTGGAAGGCTCGGCCTTATGCCTGGTGTTTTGTTCCACTCTTGCCGCCCTAGTTTCCGTCATATCGGTATTATGTTCCCGGTTTTTGCGTCCCTAACGCGGTTGGGTGTTATGGGAACCCCTTGACAGTTCGCCTTGAATAAAACTCCTCCAGCAAGGCCCAACATTGGTTTTACCATTTGCCTACCTACCACCTATACCTTTCCCTTGGGAGTAATTAACCCGATGGTCATCTTTATTTTAGCCCCCCCCCCCCGGGCCAATGCTTCTCTAAGTGTTGGTCCAAACTAGAGCCCCTTGCAGCGTCACCTCAGGGAAACTCGAGGCCTGGTTTTAGTTGTACGGACTGCTCATCCGGTCGTGGCCTGAGATAAGATACGTGCGGCTACTATCAGGGTGTCGGCACGCCGGGAGGTCTTGCTGGATTTGTTTTACCATTGTCGAAATGTCTTGTAACCGGGATTCCAAGACTGATCGGGTCTTCCCGGGAGAAGGAATATCCTTCGTTGATCGTGAGAGCTTATAATGGGCTAAGTTGGGACACCCTTGCAGGGTTTGAACTTTCGAAAGTCGTGCCCGCGGTTATGTGGCAGATGGGAATTTGTTAATATCCGGTTGTAGTAAACTTGAAGTAAACTCTTCTAAAATACACCAACCGCGTGCGTAACCGTGATTGTCTCTTTTCGGGGTTGTTCGAGAGGAGAACACGGTTTTGGGGTTATGTTTGATGTAAGTAGGAGTTTAGGATCACTTCTTGATCCTTACTAGTTGTCGTCCGCTTGTTCAGCTCCTCTTCTCGCTCTTGTATTCGTAAGTTAGCCACCATACTTTGCTTAGCCGCTGCTGCAACCTCGCCACTTTACCCCTTCCTTACCCGTTAAGCTTTGTTAGTCTTGATACCCATGGTAATGGGATTGCTGAGTCCTCGTGGCTCACAGTTTACTACAACAACAGTTGCAGGTACATGTTATGCGATCATCATGATGCGAGAGCGATGTTTATTTGTGTTGGAGTTCTTCTTCTTCGTCGATCTGGGGTTAGGTTCCTGGTCGGCAGCCTGGGCTAGCAGGGTGGATGTCGTTTGAGTCCCTGTTTGTGTTTCATCCGTAGTCGGATGTTGATCTTGTGTATGATGGATTGATGTATTCTTGCGGCATTTGTATGTCTTGTATGTATCCCCATCTATTATGTAATGTTGATGTAATGATATCCACCTTGCAAAAGCGTCTTCAAGATGCGCTTCTATCCAAGGCGGGACCTTCGAGTTCCTTTAGGATAGGGTCGCATCTTGGGCGTGACATCCGAGTAGCTTGCTGAGGAGGACTTGTTAACTTCTGCTCAAATCTTTTGTCTGGGTATCGTGTAGAAAAAGGCTCTATAGCTTACACACGAAGCTTGGTCTGATTATTGTGCTGGAGAAGCCTGAGTCCCGTACTTGAGAAGCTTCTCCTCGGTTTTGCTTGTTGAGAAAAATTCATTTCCGTCTGTCATAAGCTTTTACCGAGGTATCTTGTTGAGAAAGACCGGGTATCGTGGGTCGGAAATTGTTCACATATCATGCTAAGGAAAATTGAGGAGCCTTGCCTCATAAATTTCTTCCGATAGCGTGTGGAATAATACTGGGTTTCTTATATCCAAAACTTCATACTGATATGCAGACTGAAATCCATACACGCCCATAATATTCTGAGGCTGATTATTTGCATGAGAAAAATGGTTTGACTGTCTTCCTTGAGCATGTCACATTCTGACTTTATTTCGGATGATAACATATTTCAAGCATCATGCATTGTTGAGCCAAAACTTTGTATATGATCCATACCTCTGTCTGAAAATATACCGTTGGGCTTGTACCTGACTTGTCTTGCTGCTGACTTGATCATTACTGTTGTGAGGATTTGGTACTGATGGGGACATGATGCTGATAATCAATCCAAGACACTATTGGTATTCTGAGCAGATATTAATGCCATAATGCAGTTGACTGGGTGGACCATAATGTTCAGTTGAGCTTCTTCCAATTATTTGAAATCCTTATTGCTTCTTCGAGTCCGGTGTCAGTTGATGAGCAACTCTTTATAGGGGAAAATAATGTAACACCGGGGCCCAAAAAGAAAGAAGCAAAAGAAAACTAAACTTACAAAAGCACACAACAACAATCAGTTCACACACAATCAATGTCACATATTACTGCTAGTCACACAATATGCATGTCTACTTAAGCACATAAATTTCGCGGAATCTCTGGTTCTACGAACTAGCATGCTGTGACGATGTGCACGAGGACGAATAAATGTGTGGAAAAATTGGTGTAAACAGCGCTACACCAAGTGCTAGCTTAGCCAGGTAGCAACCTGGACTAGCTCGGAGGCGAGGACTCACTCGGTAACCATGTAGTGGGACACGAAGGTCGCAACCACATTATTATCAAGCGGATGGAAAAAGATCTGTACTCGTCCAAGAAATAAGGATAGCGGGGAAAAACTGAGGCTGTTGACATTGCCCTTTTTTATAGCTAAGATCATTAAGGGTTGCCAACACTACAAAATAAAAGAATGATCTGGGATAGAAGCATGTCTATCACCGAAACGATAGGCGAGACTGAAAGAAAGACATCAACGCGATACCTGAGCACCATTTCTACAAACAGTGTCAGGATCACTTGGCATCACTCTGCTGGGACAGAAATGACACCAAACATCCAAAGAAAAAGGAACTGGAGAAATGCAGAGGCTGAGCTATAGTGGATCCGAACCGATGCCATCTACATTCACCAGATAAACCGTTAGTAACAAATAATGATGCTATATGTAGGCTATGCAACAAACAAATGCAGCAACCAAATGCAATAAACAAGTCGGACTTTAAACTACCGGTTTCTACCGCTCGCGCTGACTAGGGCGTCCTACAGCCAGACCTGCTCTGATACCAAGCCTGTGGCACCCCGGCTCAGAGAAACCGGAACGCCCCGTATTCCAGCCCAGAGATTGAGGAGAAGTCAATACGGCACTGCTTGACATAGAACAAATCAGCTCTTATTACAAGAATAAATACAAAGGTCTGATGTTACAAAGGTTCACATCAGCACGACGACACTATGCCTGCGATACTACACTTGCTCTATGCTAGCAGCAGAACAACTCGAAGCAGCGGAAATCTTCTAGCAGCGGAACAACGACGAAGGTGGTGAACTCCACTCCGCGGGGACTCTAGCTGGGACACGATCTAGCTCGCACGAACGGAAACCACGAGAAGCAATCAAGCAATCACGGCATCACCTGCAATCTGGCATGACACGCCAGGTCAGTATATTGAATGTACTTGCAAGCTCACAACAACCAAAAGCATCAAGCCAAGACAACAACATAGCATTAAGCAGGTGAATTAAATTAACATCTACCATGATACGACAACAACTACTAAGCATGATATGAAACTACTACAATACTGATAAACCAACATCTCATTCCCAACAACAATCTCATTCTTGGCTAACCGGCCAAGCAATATACCATCTCGACCACCTCGTGGTCCATATGATCACCTCGTGATCAAAACAACCACATGATCACCTCGTGATCAACATATCCACATGGTCACCTCGTGACTACATCACAAACCGAATGATCATCCTCAAGATCATCTCAACATCATCATCAACATCCTGCCAAACTGTTACTGCTCACATACATCATATAAATCAACTATAAGTCATTCAGTCACGTGAGTGTTGATCGAACGGTGTGACATAGTACGGACGCGGCTATCGAGAGCTTAAACACACACTCTGCAGAGGTAGCGCACTTTACCCACACCACGGAACCCATGGCCTCGCACTCCCATTCGGGTGGACCAACGGCGTTCCGACAAAACCGATCTACTGCCATGACACTCTCCCGGCCACTCCGACCAACACCCCCTTTGGGTTCAGTCCTGGGTGGCCCCGTGCCTACCAAAGGCACCAATGGCCACCGTCGTGGCAAAACGGCCACCATCATGGAAAACAAAAACGGTCCCAAACGGGGACAAAAGCGCGCAATCCAACTACGGGCACACAAGGCTTATGTCCGCCTACCTGATCAAGGTAGCGCGCACCCATAACCTTCCCTCGTTGGAGGCACCGGCGAGAGACACGGCAATAGCATCGCATTAGGGCCTTCCCATAAAGGCAAATGTGGTTGCACTAGAGAAAGCCCGGTTCGGTGGCACCTGACCAACTTAATGACGGAATTTATCCCCAAAAATATAACTATGATAACTGATACTCCGATATCAACTATCAAACTATAATCCAAGTCATAGCAATATCCAACAAATAATCTGAGCATAATATCAGCATATCAACATACTCCAAGGATAGCATACCATTTCTATCACGATGAATCTGAAAACAATAACTCTACTACTCCAATAACAAGAACAAAGCTATCCAGCTAAGATCCACACGTAAACATCATCTCTGAAATTAATACTCCAAGCAACAGTAACAGAACATCGACTAGCATCATGAAAATAATCATACTGTCCACTAATAATCCAAAGGCAGCATGACATCCAAAGTAATACTCCAAAGTATAATAACAGATATCATCATGAAAACAATCATAATATCAACCACTAATACTCCAATGGCAACACTCATCAACTACAAACATAACTCCTAGTAATCCAAGCAATAGCAGGGCAACAACAAGATCAAAATAATACTCCGAGAAAATGCCATGCATAAAGTCATGTAGCTAAAGCAATATTTTAAACAAGTTCAAATATATTAAACCATGTCACTGCATTACAGTGATATAAATGGAGGGTGTGGCTTGCCTGGGGTGGAAGAAATCACCGGGAGAAAGTGCGAGAAACTTGCGGAAAGGATCACCAGAAAACGTACTCTCTCGGAGGGGGCTGAATAAGGGCAGGGAAAATGTTCATTTTCAGAATGTCAAAACATGGTGAAAATGGTTCCATCAGAACGGGCTCGACGAAACGAAGACGTGGCCTTTGGAATCACCTGATTTGGAGCTACGGTTGAAAAGATACACTTGTTTTTCTGCCAGGGACCTGTCTGTAAGAAAAATCTTAACAAATTGGGCCTGGACAGAAAACCAGAAAGCGTACTTTAATGAATACACCTTCGCTTCAGGGAAAACGCATTCCTTGCTGAAACATACACAGAATACGCTTTCAGGTAAGGGAAGCGTACTTTGGCTGAAGGAGAAGGAAAAGACGCTTTCTGAAAGCGAAAACGCACTCACGGGTTTACGCCTCCACTTAATCCAGTCAGCAAGGGCGGGGCTGCGGCTTGAGCCACTGCTAGGTGGGACCGCGGGGTCCACGGCCAGCTGGCAGGGAGCGGCCTCATCTTCCTCTCGCCCGATGCGCGCCCGCAGAGCAGAGGAGGCAGCAGCGAGGCCGGCGCCGGCCCAGCCATCTCCGGTCACCTCCCACGGGAGTGAGGGCACCGGCGAGTGCGGCAAGACGTTCCGCACCCGTCTGCACCCCGCAGCAGCGCCAGGATGGAGCGGAACGACGGTGGCTTGCAGCGACCGAGAACGAGAACGAGGGCGGCGGCCGAAACTTGGGCGCGTGGCCGCAGCGGCTCCGGCGAGGAAAAGAGGGATGGGAGAGGTTCGCCGGGGTCTGGTTGAGCTACTGGTGGAGGCGGAATGAGGAGAGGGGCTCCGGCTTGAGCCAATCAGGGAGTGTGGCCGCGGCGGCCATGGCGGCCAACCGAGGCGATGAGGGGCTCTGGAGTCGAACGGATGGGTCGGGGAGGTTGCTGGGAGGGTGAGGAAGAGCTTGGAGCGCTCGGAGGGCTCGGGAAGGCCTTAAATAGGTGCGAGGCGAGGAGGCCGAGCTGGCGCCGCCGTGGCTACATGTCCGGCGCCGCGGGCGCGTGTGCACACGCATGAGCTCAGAGTTAGGCGACGAGAGGGGACAGAAGGGAGAGCTCACGGGGAAGAGGCAGCCAAGGGAGCGCAGGGAGGAAGACGACGGCGACGAACCGAGCCAAAACGCCACTGTACGTCCATCGGCACGCGGCGGTTTGCGTCGGTGAGGAAGCTGACGGAGGGGGAGAGGGGTCCAGGGGAACGGCGACGATGAGATGCAGCCACTGGACATGCTCACGAGCTCTAAGACGACGAGAGGGAGCGGTGCCAAAGCACAAACGGTGCTCTGGACACGCCACAACGCACAGAGCGCGTAAATGTGCATGCCAGCTGCGCGGTCACCACACGACATGGCACGGGGAGGGCTGTAGAGGATGGCAAACTATGTTTGGGAGCTAGTCCTTCCAGGGTGGATCATTTATGATGCCATGGCTTGATCTGGGGTGCTATGGTTAAATGGTAACTAAGCTCTAAAGTTTACTGCATCAAACTTGGCAGAGCACTGCTGATCAACAGGAAACTGATTGGGTCAAATGGTGTTTTCTGGGATGATTAACTACGGAAGGATTATGATCCTAGAGGTTTGGATCATAATGGAGCACAAACTAATATAGTTGCTGTGTACCCCAAAATTGGTCAGAATCAAGATTTGGATGATGCACTCACATGGTGTTATGGAATGGCATACAACTTGGCAAATCCTCATGATATGGACATATAAAGATGTTGTAAAAAGGTCATGCCAAATGGACAAGCCAAAATGGCACTTGCTTCACAAGCATCATTTCTGTCCAGAAACTTGAAATAATTTTGGTGATCAAATGGATCCATGAAATGATGCCAAATTGGGTGGAGAGATGTTTTATGGGTCGAAGAATGATCTGGTAATTTATCAGGATTTTTTAAGCAATATAAAATACACTTGCTTCACAACCTGAAAATATTGCCAGAATCAAATATTTGCTCCTGTGCTCACATAGATGATTGGATGAGGCTGCAAATGGGTGGAGGGGGTTAATATGAGCACATTAAGGAGTGTGCAAAATTTTAACTCATTCGGATACTCCTAGCTAGTACTTCCTTCACAAAGCCTTCTATCTGACAGAAACTTTGAAAATTCACTGAGGAAGATTGGCTAGGCAAATAAAGTTGAACTTGTGCCTGAGGCAATTATTTGGACATATAGGCATGCCCAAAAATCCTGGGAGCCACTAGGAAAATATAAATGACACTTCCTTCACAAAGTGCCATTCAGGATAGAAATGAAGAATAATTATTGGGGAATTATTCTTGGGCTAGGACAGGGAAGTTTGGGCATATTTGATCAACATATGACCCAAAGGAATTTTGAGAATTAATTGGGAATTTTTGGATGGACAGAAATATGGGTTGCTTCACAACCTAGGGCAGATAGGGTTATTCCTTTATTAGAAAAAGGAATATTCCCTAGAAAAGATTTTAGGGTTTGGCCAAGGAGTGAAGTGACATGATCTTGGCAAGGTTTTGAGAATGCTGAGCCACTTGGGAGGGGGAATGAGGATGATTTCCCAGGTGGCAAGGCCACAGAACCACTTCAAAAAGAAAAACAGAGCAAAAACCAAATAAATCAAAAGAAAAAGAAAAGGGCCGAAATCCAGGCTGTTACAGAAGTTGAGTAAGACTCGAAGCCTGACCATGGCAGAAGATAGAGTGAGAATGAAAGTCATTCCATATATCTCAGCCATAGGTTCTATACGATATGCCATGCTGTGTACCACACCTGATGTGTGTCTTGCCACTTATCTGGCAAAGAGGGTACAAAAGTGATCCAGCAGTGGACCACTGGACAACAGTCAAAATTATCCTTAGGTGCCTTAAAGAGGACTAAGGAAATGTTTCTCGGTTATGGAGGTGATAAAGAGTTCGTCGTAAAGAGTTACATCAATGCAAGCTTTGACACTAATCTAGATGGATCTAAGTCTCAATCTGGATACATATTGAATGTGGGAGCAATTAGCTAGAGTAGCTCCATGCAGAGCATTGTAGACATATAAAGTTGCAAAATACATACGGATCTGAATGTGATAGACCTGTTGACTAAACATCTCTCACAAGCAAAACATGATCACACCTTATTACTCTCTGGGTGTTAATCACATGGCGATGTGAACTAGATTATTAACTCTAGTAAACCCTTTGGGTGTTGGTCACATGGCGATGTGAACTATAGCTGTTAATCACATGGGGATCTGAACTATGGGTGTTATTCACATGGCGATGTGAACTAGATTATTGACTCTAGTGCAAGTGGGAGACTAATGGAAATATGCCCTAGAGGCAATAATAAAATGGTAATTATTATATTTCCTAAATCATGATAAAGGTTTATTATTCATGATAGAATTGTATTGATCGGAAACTTAAATACATGTGTGAATACATAAACAAATATCGTGTCCCTAGTAAGCCTCTACTAGACTAGCTCGTTGATCAAAGATGGTTAAGGTTTCCTAACCATAGACATGTGTTGTCATTTGATAACGGGATCACAATATTAGGAGAATGATGTGATGGGCAAGACCCATCCGTTAGCTTAGCATTATGATCATTCAGTTTTATTGCTATTGCTTTCTTCATGTCAAATACATATTCCTTCGACTATGAGATTATGCAACTCCCGGACACCGGAGGAATGCCTTGTGTGCTATCAAACGTCACAACGTAACTGGTTGATTATAAAGATGCTCTACAGGTATCTCCGAAGGTGTTTGTTGAGTTGGCATAGACCGAGATTAGGATTTGTCACTCCGAGTATCGAAGAGGTATCTCTGGGCCCTCTCAGTAATACACATCATAAGCTTGCAATCAAACGACTAAGGAGTTAGTCACGAGGTGATGTATTACGGAACGAGTAAAGAGACTTTCCGGTAACGAGATTGAACTAGGTATGAAGATACTGACGATCGAATCTCGGGCAAGTAACATACTGATGGACTAAGGGAATTACATATGTTGTCATAACGGTTCGACAGATAAAGATCTTCGTAGAATATGTAGGAGCCAATATGGGCATCCAGGTTCCGCTATTGGCTATTGACCAGAGAGGTGTCTCGGTCATGTCCACATAGTTCTCTAACCCGTAGGGTCCGCTTAACGTTCGATGACGATATAGTATTATATGAGTTATGTGATTTGGTGACCGAATGTTATTCGGAGTTCCAGATGAGATCACGGACATGACGAGGAGTCTAGAAATGGTTGAGAGGTAAAGATTGATATATAGGATGATGGTATTCGGACACCGGGAGTGTTTCGGAGGGTACCGGGTACATTTTGGCTCACCGGAAGGGGTTCTGGGCACCCCCGGCAAAAGATATGGGGCTAATGGGCCAAGAGGGGAAACGCACCAGCCACAAGGGGCAGGTGCGCCCTCCATATGGGCCGGCCAAGGTGGAGAAGGGAAGGAAAGAAAGGGAATATGATTCCCCCTTCCTTCCCCCTTCCCCCTCTTTCCTTCCCCCTCCGACAAACATGGCAGGGGGCGGCCAAGGGCAGGAGCCCAAGTAGGATTAGGACCTACTTGGGCGCCCCTTGGCCTCTCCCCTCTCCCTCCCACCTATATATATGAGGGGGGGCTCCTAGCACACACCAGAAAATTGTTTAGTTGTGTGCGGCGCCCCCCTCCACCGTTTACACCCCCGGTCATATCTTTGTAGTGCTTAGGCGAAGCCCTGCGAGGATCACTTAACCATCACCGTCACCACGCCATCGTGCTGACGGAACTCATCTACTACCTCGACGTCTTGCTGGATTAAGAAGCCGAGGGACGTCACTGAGCTGAACGTGTGCAGAACGCGGAGGTGTCGTGCGTTCGGTACTTGATTGCTTGAAGCGCGAATAAGTTCGACTACATCAACCGTGTTGAGAAAGGCTTCCGCTTACGGTCTACGAGGGTACGTAGACACACTCTTCCTCTCATTGCTATGCATCTCCATGGATAGATCATTGCGTGTGTGTAGAATTTTTTTTGTTTTCCATGCAACGTTTCCCAACTGAAATGCCTATGGACAAATCCTTCAAATATAACTCAAGGCAACCATTAGGCCATAGAGAATGTCATCAATTACCAAAACCACACATGGGGGCACTTATACGTCTCCAACGTATCTATAAATTTTTATTGTTCCATGCTATTATATTATCTGTTTTGCATGTTTTATATGCATTAATATGCTATTTAATATGATTTTTGGAACTAACCTATTAACCTAGAGCCAGTGCCAGTTCCTGTTTTTTCCTTGCTTTAGAGTTTCGCAGAAAAGGAATACCAAACGGAGTCCAAACGGAATAAAACTTTTGCGATGATTTTTCTTGGACCAGAAGATACCCAGGAGACTTGGAGTGCAAGTCAGAAGAGCCACGAGGCGGCCACAATGGTGGAGGGCGCGCCCCCGGCCTTGTGGGCCCCTCGGTGACCCCCTGACCTAGATCTTCCTCCTATATGTTCTCTAATACCCCAAAAACTTCCAGGGGAGGCACGAAACCACTTTTCCACCGCCGCAACCTTCTGTACCCGTGAGATCCCATCTTGGGGCCTTTTTCGACATCCTGTCGGAGGGGGATTCGATCATGGAGGGCTTCTACATCAACACCATTGCCTCTCCGATGAAGCGTGAGTAGTTTACCACAGACCTACGGGTCCATAGCTAGTATCTAGATGGCTTCTTCTCTCTCTTTTATTCTCAATACAAAGTTCTCCTCGATGTTCTTGGAGATCTATTCGATGTAATACTCTTTTGCAGTGTGTTTGCCGAGATCCGATGAATTGTGGATTTATGATCAGCTTATCTATGAATATTATTTGAATCTTCTCTGAATTCTTATTTGCATGATTTGATATGTTTTCAAGTCTCTTCGAACTATCGATTTGGTTTGTCCAACTAGATTGGTTTTTCTTGCAATGGGAGAAGTGCTTAGCTTTGGGTTCAATCTTGCGGTGCTCGATCCTAGTGATAGAAGGGGAACCGACACGTATTGTATTGTTGCCATCAAGGATAAAAAGATGGGGTTTTCATCATATTGCTTGAGTTACTTCCTCTACGTCATGTCATCTTGCTTAAGGCGTTACTCCGTTCTTTATGAACTTAATACTCTAGATGCATGCTCGATAGCGGTCGATGTGTGGAGTAATAGTAGTAGATGCAGAATCGTTTCGGTCTACTTGACACGGACATGATGCCTATGTTCATGATCATTGCCTTAGATATCGTCATAACTTTGCGCTTTTTTATCAATTGCTCTACAGTAATTTGTTCACCCACCGTAATAATTTCTATCTTGAGAGAAGCCTCTAGTGAAACCTATGGCCCCCTGGTCTATTTTCCATAATATAAGTTTCCAATCTACACTTTTAGTTTCCTATTTACTTTATTTGCAATCTTTTTCTTTCCGTTCCATAAACCAAAAATACCAAAAATATTACTTTGTCGTTTATCCATCTCTATCAGATCTCACGTTGCAAATAACCATGAAGGGATTGACAACCCCTTTATCGTGTTGGGTGCAACTTGGTGTTTGTTTGTGCAGGTATTCGGTGGCTTGCGCATTGTCTCCTACTGGATTGATACCTTGGTTCTCAAAAACTGAGGGAAATACTTACTCTACTTTGCTGCATCACCCTTTCCTATTCAAGGGAAAAACCAACGCAAGCTCAAGAGGTAGCAGGAAGAATTTCTGGCGCTGTTACCGGGGAGATCTACGCCAAGCCAAGACATACCAAGTACCCATCATAAACTCTCATCCCTCGCATTACATTATTCGCCATTCGTCTCTCGTTTTCTTCTCCCCCACTTCTAAAATGATTTTCAAAAAGATTTGCCTTTTCTTCACCCCTTTTCCGTTCGTCTCTTTCGCTCGCCTTTTGTGTGCTCGTGTTTTGGATTACCTGTTTGTCGCAATGTCTCCTCCAAAAAACGTTGACCCCCACCTTAGGAGGTTAGACGAAATCAAAAATAATGTTAGAAGCTTCATATCTTTACAATTTGAGCATAACAATTTCTTTAGAAACGAGCTCAAGGAGCAGAAAAGTTTTATGGAATACATGAACAAAGAGCTTGATGATATGTCTAAGGAATTTTATGGTTTGAGATCTCAGTTTGCGCATCTTGAAAATTTAGTAGGTCAAATTTCTGATAAACAAGCTACCTTAGTAAACAAAATGGCCGCTAAACAAGAGGCTTTAAATAATGATGAAGATCTTAAAGTGATTGATGTGACTTGTATTGAATCTTTGTTTTCCAATGTAAATCTTGATAAAGATGGGACTGGAGATGAGTCAACTTTAGTTAGAAGGCGTCCCAATGATTCAGAGTTTTTAGATCTTGATGCAAAAATTTGATAAAAGTGGGATTGGAGAGGTCAAAACTTTAAGTAGCAATGAACCCACTCTTTTGGATTTCAAGGAATTTAATTATGATAATTGTTCTTTAATAGATTGTATTTCCTTGTTGCAATCCATGTTGAATTCTCCTCATGCTTATAATCAAAACAAAGCTTTTACTAAACATATTGTTGATGCTATGATGCAATCTTTTGAAGAAAAGCTTGAATTGGAAGTTTCTATCCCTAGAAAACTTTATGATGAGTGGGAACCTACTATTAAGATTAAAATTAAAGATTATGAGTGATATGCTTTGTGTGATTTGGGTGCTAGTGTTTCCACGATTCCGAAAACTTTATGTGATGTGTTAGGTTTCCGTGAATTTGATGATTGTTCCTTAAATTTGCATCTTGCGGATTCCACTATTAAGAAACCTATGGGAAGAATTAATGATGTTCTTATTGTTGCAAATAGGAATTATGTGCCCATAGATTTCATTGTTCTTGATATAGGTTGCAATCCTACATGTCCCATTATTCTTGGTAGACCTTTCCTTAGAACGATTGGTGCAATTATTGATATGAAAGAAGGAAACATTAGATTTCAATTTCCGTTAAGGAAAGGCATGGAACACTTCCCTAGAAAGAAAATTAAATTGAATCTATTATGAGAGCCACTTATAGATTGCATGCCAAAGACGATAACACTTAGATCTATTCGTGTTTTATGCCTCGTTAAGGGCATTAAACAATAGAGCTTGTTGGGAGGCAACCCAATTTTATTTTTGTTTTTGCTTTTTAGGTTCTATTTTGCAATAAATTTTTCATCTAGCCTCTGGTTAGATGTGGTTTTGTGTTTAATTAGTTTTTGTGCCAAGTAAGACCTTTGGGATGGCTTACGGTGATAGTTGATTTGATCCTGATGAAAAACAGAAACTTTTGCACTCAGAAAAACAATTCTTATTTTTTACTGGAGCGTGGAAAAACTATGATTTTTTTACACAAAATTGATATACGAATTGCCTCTGTTGTCCTTTTTCAGAATATTTGGAGTTAGAGAAGTATTATAACAATTCGGATCTTCGTAGATTGTTCTGTTTTTGACAGATTCTGTTTTTCGTGTGTTGTTTGCTTATTTTGATGCATCTATGGCTAGTATCGGGGGGTATGAACCATGGAAAAGTTGTAATATAGTAGATATTACACCAATATAAATAAAGAATGAGTTCACAACAGTACCAAATGTGGTGATTTATTTTCTTATACTAACATAGCTTACGAGATTTTCTGTTGAGTTTTGTGTTGTGAAGTTTTCTAGTTTTGGGTAAGGATTTGATGGACTATGGAACAAGGAGTGGCAACAGCCTAAGCTTGGGGATGCCCAAGGCACCCCAAGGTAATATTCAAGGAGGCCAAAGAGCCTAAGCATGGGGATGCCCCGGGAAGGCATCCCCTCTTTCGTCTTCGTCTATCAGTAACTTTACTTGAGACTATATTTTTATTCACCACATGATATGTGTTTTGCTTCGAGTGTCTTGTATGATTTGAGTCTTTGATTTCTAGTTTGCCACAATCATCCTTTTTGTACACACCTTTTGGGAGAGACACGCATGAATCGTGATTTATTAGAATGCTATATGTGCTTCACTTATATCTTTTGATCTAGGCAATTTTGCTCTAGTGCTTCACTTATATCTTTTTAGAGCACGGCGGTGGTTTTATTTTATAGAAATTGATGAACTCTCGTACTTCACTTATATTATTTTGAGAGTCTTTAGAACAGCATGGTAATTGGCTTTGGTTATAAAATTAGTCCTAATATGATAGGCATCCACGAGGGATATAATAAAAACTTCCATATAAAGTGCATTGAATACTATGAGAAGTTTGATTCCTTATGATTGTTTTGAGATATGAAGATGGTGATATTAGAGTCATGCTAGTAAGTAGTTGTGAATTTGAGAAATACTTGTGTTAAGGTTTGTGAGTCCCGTAGCATGCACGTATGGTGAACCGTTATGTAACGAAGTTGGAGCATGAGATGTTTTTTGATTGTCTTCCTTATGAGTGGCGGTCGGGGACGAGCGATGGTCTTTTCCTACCAATCTATCCCCCTAGGAGCATGCGCGTAGTACTTTGTTTTGATGACTAATAGATTTTTGCAATAAGTATGTGAGTTCTTTATGACTAATGTTGAGTCCATGGATTATACGTACTCTCGCCTTCCCGCCATTGCTAGCCTCTCTAGTACCGCGCAACTTTCGCCGGTACCATAAACCTACCACATATCCTTCCTCAAGAAGCCACCATACCTACCTATTATGGCATTTCCATAGCCATTCCGAGACATATTGCCATGCAACTTTCCACCGTTCCGTTTATTATGACACGCTTCATCATTGTCATATTGTTTTGCATGATCATGTAGTTGACATTGTATCTGTGGCAAAGCCACCGTTCATCATTTTTTATACATGTCGCTCTTGATTCATTGCACATCCCGGTACACCGCCGGAGGCATTCACATAGTCATATTTTGGTTCTAGTATCGAGTTGTAAGTACATATAAGTGTGATGATCTTCATTATTAGAGCATTGTCCCATGTGAGGAAAAAAAGGAAAGGCCAAATAAAAAAGAGAAGGCCCAAAACAAGAGAAAAGAAAAGGAAAATAAAAGAAAAGAAAAAAATGAGACAAAAAGAGAGAAGGGACAATGTTACTACCCTTTTTGCCACACTTATGCTTCAAAGTAGCACCATGATTTTCATGATAGACAGTCTCCTATGATATCACTTTCATGTGCTAGTGGGAATTTTTCATTATAGAACTTTGCTTGTATATTCCAATGATGGGCTTCCTCAAAACGCCCTAGGTCTTCATGAGAAAGCAAGTTGGATGCACACCCACTTAGTTTTCTTTTTGAGGTTTCATAAACTTATAGCTCTAGTTCATCCGTTGCATGGCAATCCCTACTCACTCACATTGATATCTATTAATGGGCATCTCCATAGCCCGTTGATACGCCTAGTTAATGTGAGACGGTCTCCTTCGTTTTGTCTTCTCCACAACCACCGTCTATTCCACCTATAGTGCTATGCCCATGGCTCACGCTCATGTATCGCGTGAAAGTTGAAAAGGTTTGAGAACATCAAAAGTATGAAACAATTGTTTGGCTTGTCCTCGGGGTTGTGCATGATTTGAATGTTTTGTGTGATCAAGATGGAGCATAGCTAGACTATATGATTTTGTAGGGATAAGCTTTCTTTGGCCATGTTATTTTGAGAAGACATAATTATTTTGTTAGTACGCTTGAAGTATTATTGGTTTTATGTCAATATTAAACTTTTGTTTTGAATCTTACGGATCTGAACATTCATGCCACAATAAAGAGAATTACATGGATAAATATGTTAGGTAGCATTCCACATCAAAAATTCTGTTTTTATCATTTACCTACTCGAGGATGAGCAGGAATTAACCTTGGGAATGCTTGATACGTCTCCAACGTATCTATAATTTTTTATTGTTCCATGCTATTATATTATCTGTTTTGGATGTTTTATATGCATTAATATGCTATTTTATATGATTTTGGGACTAACCTATTAACCTAGAGCCCAGTGTCAGTTCCTGTTTTTTCCTTGTTTTAGAGTTTCGCAGAAAAGGAATACCAAACGGAGTCTAAACGGAATAAAACTTTCGCGATGATTTTTCTTGGACCAGAAGACACCCAGAAGACTTGGAGTGCAAGTCAGAAGAGCCACGAGGCGGCCACAAGGGTGGAGGGCGCGCCTAGGGGGGTAGGGCGCGCCCCCCGACCTTGTGGGCCCCTCGGTGACCCCCTGACCTAGATCTTCCTCCTATATATTCTCAAATACCCCAAAAACATTCAGTGGAGCCACGAAACCACTTTTCTACCGCCGCAACCTTCTGTACCCATGAGAGCCCATCTTGGGGCCTTTTCCGGCATCCTGCCGGAGGGGGATTCAATCACGGAGGGCTTCTACATCAACACCATTGCCTCTCCGATGAAGCGTGAGTAGTTTACCACAAACCTACGGGTCCAAAGCTAGTAGCTAGATGGCTTCTTCTCTCTCTTTGATTGTCAATACAAAATTATCCTCGATGTTCTTGGAGATCTATTCGATGTAATACTCTTTTGCGGTGTGTTTGCCGAGATCCGATGAATTGTGGATTTATGATCAGCTTATCTATGAATATTATTTGAATCTTCTCTGAATTCTTATTTGCATGATTTGATATGTTTGCAAGTCTCTTCGAACTATCGATTTGGTTTGGCCAACTAGATTGGTTTTTCTTGCAATGGGAGAAGTGCTTAGCTTTGGGTTCAATCTTGCGGTGCTCGATCCTAGTGACAGAAGGGGAACCACCACGTATTGTATTGTTGCCATCGAGGATAAAAAGATGGGGTTTTCATCATATTGCTTGAGTTAATTCCTCTACATCATGTCATCTTGCTTAAGGCGTTACTCCGTTCTTTATGAACTTAATACTCTAGATGCATGCTGGATAGCGGCCGATGTGCGGAGTAATAGTAGTAGATGCAGAATCGTTTCGGTCTACTTGACACGGACATGATGCCTATGTTCATGATCATTGCCTTAGATATCTTCATAACATTGCGCTTTTCTATCAATTGCTCGGCAGTAATTTGTTCACCCACCGTAATAATTTCTATCTTGAGAGAAGCCTCTAGTGAAACCTATGCCCCCCGGATCTATTTTCCATCATATAAGTTTCCGATCTACACTTTTAGTTTCCTATTTACTTTATTTGCAATCTTTTACTTTCCATTCCATAAACCAAAAATACCAAAAATATTACTTTGCCGTTTATCCATCTCTATCAGATCTCACGTTGCAAATAACCATGAATGGATTGACAACCCCTTTATCGCGTTGGGTGCAAGTTGGTGTTTGTTTGTGCAGGCATTCGGTGGCTTGCGTGTTGTCTTCTACTAGATTGATACCTTGGTTCTCAAAAAACGAGGAATATACTTACTCTACTTTGCTGCATCACCCTTTCCTCTTCAAGGGAAAACCAACGCAAGCTCAAGAGGTAGCAGGCACCACATGTTCTTTCAAGTCCGGACGGTTGCCGGCGGTTTGAGGGTCCGCTTTGTAGATGCCCTAACAACTTTTCCGAGTGCTACCTTCGAAAGTGAATATAAGTTGGGCAGGTGTTTTTGGGTCTTTGATTTTATTAGTGAGTAAATGTAAATATGTATATTCAGATTAATTAGCAAATTAAGTTTCTAAAACATATATGTTCTGCTACCACGTGATACATGTGGTAAGCAATCGAAACAATTCAAAAAACGTATATGTTTTGCTAGTTAAATTAACAATCTAAATCTCCATGCCAGACTTAGGCATCTCCAACGCTGACCCGCAAATTCCCTCCCACATCCGTCCGCGGACAGGGGGAGACCAGTTCACGGGTTCGGATGCGGGAGCCGGACATCCAATGTTATCATATATATGTCCACCAGTAAAGAGCACTCTCAAATTCAAACAAAGTCCGATCCATAGCGCACGCCGGATCCATAGTACGGAGCCTTGTAATGCTTCGACCATGGCGGCGTCTGGACAGTGGGCGACACGGTGTCGTGGCTCCGCGACCTCCACCGCGTCCGCGAGCAGCACGCCCACCGCCACGGACGCCATCATCACGCCCTCCTCTAGCCTTCCGCTTCATGAGTGTTGCCTCCTTTGCGGCCTTCGCTTTGACACGGCGATTTTGCCGCATCGCCGAGTTGGTCTTTTGGGCGAGGGTGATGGTCAAATCTTCCTGCACCTCCACCACCTCCACCTCCGACAGGTCCTCGTCTGATTCCATGCGTCGGCGATGGCAACAAAGTAGGAGAAAAGGGCGAGAATTGGGTGGAGAGCGGCGGATGGAAGAAGAGAGTGGGAGATTTTGACGCGGAAACAATGCGAGATGCTACAAAAGGGCGAGTTCCGCCTTCCTTTTGGGTGTCTCATGGGTGTAACAGTCCGATGTGTCTCATCTCTAGGGACGTGTTTGGTTGCCTGCATACACCTCAACCGGGCCCGCGCGGGAAGAATCCGGCATGTTTGGTTGCCTGTATACACTATTGGGCCTACATAGCACGGAACTTAAAGCACCTCTGCGCCTAGCTCGCTGTGAACACTTAGAGAGGCAATTTCTTGCGAGTCAGGCCAAGGCGAGCACAAGTGAGCGGGCCCTTGCACAAGTGAAGACAGGAGGGATGCGAGGTGATTAAGTGAGGTCTTCTTCAACCTCGAGTAAGCTTCTATCTAATCTCCTCTCTTCCTTGTCCCTCTGATCTACACAACGGTGCTTCGATTCGAGGTAAGCTCTACACGACAAAGATGCACCTCGATGCTACGGTTCCATTCAGGCGGTCGGTTCATAGCTTCGTCGGCCGTAAGTTCTTAATTTCATGTTCCCGTTTGGAGCTATTCTGAACGAATTTTGTCAGATTCGTCACGCACGATCGATCATTTGAAATTTCCTTTGACCAGCAGCCTAATCTCGCAGTTCCTCACAACATTTGTGTTGTAAGTTTTTGGTTTCGACAATCGTAGCTTCATCTCTCTTTGGACAACAATCTACTACACTGACGCTGTCATGTCGAGCTCCTCTTTCCTCTGCTCAGAGCCCTCCTATTCGTCCTTCTCGACGCCGAAGCCCTTCCCCTTGATCTCTTGCCCACATCCTACTACACTAGAGTCATTTCCAGCGTCGCTTATCTCGGCCTACTCTCTGTCGTCCTTCTACTGCACTGACGCTGCAATGGCGCGCACACTGATTTCTTGTGTCCTCTGCCTCTGTGCACACTGCAGTTCGCCGCGCCGCCGACGGGGTCGATCATCTTGGCCTCCTCTCTCTCGCCCTACTACACTGGAGTCGTTTCTAGCGTCGATCATCTCAGCCTCCTCTCTCGTCCATTGCACTGACGATACCATGGCGCGAGCACTGCATTCTCCTCTTTTATTGACCGTCTTTGCGCGAGCACTGCAACTAGTTCACCGACGGTGTCGCTCGCCATGCCGCTGACGGGGTCGCTCGCCCATGACTCCATGCTCGTCATGTCGGACACGACGCCACGGCCACTATCCACCGCAGTCGCCATGGTCCAACGCACACTGCATTTCTCCCCCCCCCCCCCCCATCTTCCTCTGCTAGCTCTTGACCCTGTGTGCTAAGTGCAAGTGCTAGCTCTTAATCATACATCATGCGTGCAACCAAACACCGTGTCCATGTGCCGCTTGGGCCAATGCAGGCAACCAAACAAAGTGCACTTGCGTCACTTGCTTATTACCTAATGCAAGAACCCTAGATGCAGGCAACCAAACAACTTGTAGATGGTGCATTAGGACCTGTTTTTTGCTCAACCAGGCTAGGTTGAGAAGTGTATGACATGCAGGTACTGTTCACAACTTGAACCAAACATACCCTAGACTCCCACAAAGCCCCACGTTTGGTTCTAGTTTACGGGAAAAACATGGTCCGGACCGTTCAGTTCTAGTTTACATGAAAAACATTGTCTGCCCAACTCTGTCCTTGTCCGGAGGTAGTACTTAGATCTGCCCAACTCTGCTTGCCAAATGTTGACCTGCCCCAGGTGGCCTAGCTCAGCGGCCACGTTACCCCAGGATGCTTAAGCAACCTATAGCCGGTCCCTCTGGCGTGTGCTTTTCGTTGACGCTTCAAATTAGCACTCTATCGGCAAAATTGTCTAAATTGGGCAAAACTATATCTTTAGTGCCAACTCATAATAACAGTCTGAAATTCACAAACTGGAGCCTTCACAGGGCACAATCCATTTGGACATTCACAAACTGGAGTGAGCCCAGCCAAGATTATTCACAGGTCCACGAACCACGACTACTTCACATCACATAGTAATTTATTTACAGGTTTGAGACCTCAGCTCCTACAGGATGTTCAGTTCAGTTCAGTTCAGAGAGGGCAGAGCTGGAGCTTTGCAGACTGGGCACCAGTTCTTCTGCAGGAGCCACTGGCGAATGCAGCACACATGGTACTGGTGCTCACACCGCAACCTGCCAACCTCTTCGCCCTTCACGAACTCCTCCTGGAACAAGAACAGCAAACCCATTTCCATTTCAGCAAGCGTTTACAGGTCAAATAATCCCACCCTTTTCTTTAGATATAAACTACTCCCTCCGTCCCATAATATAAGAGCGTTTTTGACACTACACTAGTGTAAAAAACGCTCTTATATTATGGGACGGAGGGAGTAGTCAGGTAACCCCTGTTAGACTATTTTGCACGACAGACAGGGAGATAATTGGCGTTGTTGTCGGAGGAAGATTCAGACAACAACTTCGTTCGGCGGAATCATTAGTAAGGATGAGAAGTAAGGATGATGCCAACGTAAGTATGAACGGTGTTTAATACATTGACAAGAACCAACCACCTAATAAAGTAGCTGGTCATTTTCATGATGAGACGCTTGGATATACATGGCAAAAAGAAAACAGATACTAGGATAGTGGGATCGCGACGTTTTCTTTAACAGGAGGACCACGGCGGTTTTGAAAGCGTTCTTTCGGTTATATGCAAGAAGAGTAATCAGAACATTAAACGCAAGAAAGTCAACATATCCACTTTGATAGCAAAAAAATTTCTAAGAATGATAGATGCAAAACAATATTCAGTAACTGTAAGGTTTTTATTTTACTGTATACCATTTAGAAGCAATAAGATCCAGTTGGTACATGTTTACCTGGCATATGCTGCATTTGATGTCATCTATGACTGATCTGTTTCCTTTTGCAGCAACTGGTCTATATAAACGCCTTCTGATACATTTTGCAAACTGTTCTTCAGAAAGAGCAGTACTTACGTATCCTATTCTCTCTTCTAATGCTAATAGTTCCTGTTCAGAAGAAGGAAACACAAATGCCCCTTGAATAGAATACATACCAGAACTTCTCTCATGAATTGTCAAATTTACGCAAATCATAAAGGGAGAGAAGAAGAGTTCACCAAAGAAACACGCTTCTGTAATGAATGAATCCCTTTAGTCAGAACTAGACGTGACAAAAATAATACCTCATAGGACATGTTGTCAATATCCATCCGCATGTCGCTATGCTGATCATGGGAGGCGAAGGCACCAAGTAACAGATTTGTCTCCAGTACCCGCAATTGCTGCTAACATGTTATCCATGTTCAGCGAAAAGGTAGACGGCAAGAAATTTACAAACATGACGTCAAACTAACTAACCTCATAAGTAAGCCCAGCTTCTTGTTCAATCCTCTCCAGCACTAGCAATACCTACATACACATACATGAGAAAAAAAACACTTATACCACATCCATAGTCATAGTGCATAGTCTTTAGCAAAATCATTATCAAAATGATGGATTCAGTCCTACATAAAACCTATCTACAAGAACAATACAACTGGAACAATATAAAAAAGTGTTTTGGAAAGGGACCTCTGCAATGCCTTCCATGTTTATGCGTCTGTGGCCACCTCTCTCCCTCGCCAGACTGCGAAATGTTTGTGGGGGGCTTTGCTCAAAACGGGAGCTTGATGTTCTCCTGGCAGTCCGAGTACTCGATCCCTGACGAGTAGATGAGTAAATTGCATGAGGTAGTTCCACAGAGACTGGTCTTATTGAGCTTTCTGAAGAATCCTCTTCCACAGAAAAATCAGCACCAACTGACTGTTGATTCCTGGCAGTAGACTCATTCAGATGAAGCAGGGCATCCTCTCTTTCCTCAGACATCCTGAACCTAGTGTCTCTAGGAGAAGTCCGTCTTGTCCTTACTGATACTGCTGAATCCTGAATATTTCTACTGCGGCTTCGTAATGTTTGTTGCCGAACTGATTCTTCGGTAGTTCTGATTCTGGGACCACTAATGCTAGGATATATTGTATGTGAATGACCTAAACTGGATGGATCACTTATGACTCTTGATCTGGAAGAGCTTTCCCCATCAGAAGTTCTCTTTCTCATAGCATCAAAGCTCCTGGTACGAACAGAATCAGACCAGCATCCTGATGGCAGAACATCAGAGACTGAAGTGCAACCAAGATTTTTAAGACCACGTGGTCCACGTCTCTGTTCTCCACTAACAAGACTATATGATGGCTTCGCACCAGCGATAGGAATTCTAGGTATACTAGGCTGATTACTAAATGACGAAGAGCAAGAATATCTAGCTGTGCCCAAATTCAATTCCTTATCCTTCTGTCTATGTGTTTTAGAACTTAGTGAAGCACTCCTTACCAAGGACTCAGCTGTATGTGCATGCATACCTGAAGAACCAGCAGAATGCGAAACCTCTGGATCAGGTGCTATCAGTTCATCATCTTTGGCAGTTAATCCTTCTGTCTCAGTCTGTGGAGCATCTGAACTCTGATTCTCTACAATGGTTTTCTTACTACCATCAAGACACCCGGCATCGGACTTTCTTCTACTACTTTCAGCAACGTCAGCCCCTTCCAACTTAGTCTGCCTTCGCTTTTCCTCACCAAATTTCCTAAGGGGAAAGTTCTTAGGAAATTTGGAAGAGCTTCCAGACATGACATTTGAGCTTGCATATTTATACGAGCCATGTAAGTATCTTGGTCTCTCCTGATTATCAGCCAACCTGGTTTTCATAGGATTGACTCTTGAAGTGCTTCCCGGTACATCAGTGTTCTGACTGGTTGTCTCTTCAGGGCTTCGATTTATGCCTGAACCTCTTCTGAGAAACCCAATTGCTGCTTTGGATCTATTTAAATACTCCTCCATGTAACCAGATATCGCCAAATACCGAGATGAAAAACTTCTCAAATGTCGAGTGGTTCTGTGACCACGATTTGCAAGGATCAATAAGAAATAAAACCTGGACAATGGATCCAAGAAATGAATAAGCAAGAAAATGCAACAAATGAAACACAGTATTGTGATTTTTTATTCATACTACAATCGTAGACTGTGCTGAGTGCAAGAAGAGGCGTAAGAGTGCGCTGTACCATTACATTCTCTCTCTATCGTGGGATCCCAATCAATCAAATATACAGAAATGAGCAAGTCAACCAATAAATTGTACTTCCTCCTATCCAAAATAAGTGTCGTGGTTTTGTACTAAGGTTAGTTCAATCTTAGTTCAAAACTGCGATACTTGTTATGGATCGGAGGGAGTAGTAAAATATAAAACCATGTGCAAATTGATAAGAAACAACAAACCAACAACTAAGTTCACAAGTAATATGTTCATCTTTGATTGTTGTGCTTAGCTAACTGCCCACAACGCTCCATCCAAGCACTTACTTAGTCACTAAAATACTACAGTTGTTTTTGTTTCATGCTAAATTACAAAAGAAGGATAGAATATTCACAGCAATGTGCAGGGCTGCATGCTGAATCCTAGATGTCTTACTACAGAACTCCACGGTCACAAAAATCCAAGAGGAGTACCAGCACTTGGTTCAGTTAGACAGACGCCCTAATAGTATTATGGCATAAACAACATCATGATGTCATCAACAACTCTCTCCAGAAAACAACAGCTTATAATGCAAACTGTATTTCTCAAGATAAGCTTTACAAAAGGGTTGGGTCCACGCTCCACATATCATGACACGATCATTGGCGCCCTGACATCATTCGTCTGTCCATATGCTCCTACCAAGTAATTCCTCTGAACCGTATGCAAAGAGCGCACAAACCGCCAGCGCCACTAACAGTGGCCACTAACCAATATTTTTAGAGGACACAAGTCCAGAAATTTTACATATCTGCTACTAGTTTTAACTATCCCATAGTTTCAGAAAAAAAATTATCCCATCCCAAACTGACTTCCGAGACGCCCGTCCTTAAGGAATCTGTAAATGTAACTGCAACTTCATCAGCGAACTGGTTTTTCCTTGTGTGGGCGCGGAAATATTTCTTAACAAAAACCCTGCCCAAGAATAAGATGCTCCGAACTTCCCTTGGCATTTTCGAACCTAAAATCCACAGTAACATCCATCTAACTTTTTTTCCCACGGTAACAAAAAAAACTGTTCACGCTGAAACCGATCGAAATTTATCTCGCGAGGTTTTTCTGGCAGCCCGACATCCCAACACGCGCAACAGCGTCAGGCAGAACGAGTTCCTGTCCCTCGAAGCCTCGAACAAAAACGAAAAACACGCACAAAACAAAAACTGAAACAGAGGCGCTGAGACAGCAAACCAGACGTACAGCGGCGGCGCATTCCGGTCACAGAAGACCCGGAACCGAACCGATCGAGCGGACGGAGAGGGAGCGCGCGCGGCTTCGATTCCGCCGCGTCTGCGTCGCCGGCCGTGCCTCCTGCGCGGCAGCGGCGGGGCCGGAATGGGAGGAGACGCCGAGGGGGAGGGGAGCGGGGAGCAAGTTGGGGCTGGGGGTGGGGGCGCCTCCCGGCTCGGATTCCTTTCCTCCTTGCAGGATCCGAGGCGATTTAAGTCGAGTTTAACGAACGGCACTGGACGGGCGGAGCGGGCCGGGCGCGGCGTGTGGTGACCCGATCCGTTTGAGGCCGCGTGGAAGTGGAATCCTACGGGTACCCACTTTGGAGGGTGCCCCCACGTGTGCGGCGTGCGGGGCCCGCGCTCTGGGTGTGGGGCGCTAGGGTACACGGTCCGTGCGGAGTAGGCGTGCACGTGACGAAACGGGGGGTTTGGGTAGGCACTGGCGAGAGGGGCGAACTGTGTACGTGCACTGGAGTGGTTACACGCCTTTTTCTTTTTCTTGATTTGATTGAAATGTTTAGACCGTGCAGCTGTGAGTTTAGTTCGGAACGAGAACGGAGGGTAACTCAGTTGGACGTGGGAGTTAGCCAGCCCACCGGTGTTCTGAATCTCGGCTCGAGCACCTAGTGCTCACGAAGTTTTCTTCTATAAAAAAATGCCAACAGGCTAGTCTAGCCCGGGTTGGTCTCGAAAAAAAGTTTAGCTAAACGCTTTTATATTTCTTTATGGAGAGAGTATTTTACACAAAAAATGACACTTAGCAGAGTTGTCCTATGGCCACGAGTCGCCATAAATTGTGTAAGTGTGCTTCAAAACGGCCCCACCTCTTCTTCCCGCCTTCATCCCTTTCGCTAGCGCAGCCCGGAGGTTAATTCCTCAACCTTTTTTATATATTTAGTTTAGCGGTCATATATTCGTGTGGATGGATCCGCTGAAGGAGCTCGTGTTTTTTCATCATCCGTTCTCGGATTCGAGCTCCTATTTCGAGAGTGAAAAGTTGGATGTGAAAGAAGACGAGGTCATATTGATGGTCGTTGAATGGATAGCATCCACCGGAAAAAGAAGAGGAAACGTTCGAGATCTCAGGTTGATCGTGCGACATTTCATAGGGACTGAACCGGAGGCCAAGACCGGCTGATGAGAGACTACTTCCGGGTGGCGCTTCCGCATGACCGAGCGATTGTTTCGTTGAATTGCTGACGTCGGGGAAGCCGTCGAACCTTTCTTCCAACAATTGAGAAAATGACGTTGGTTTTCTAGTTTTTTCAATTATCAAAAGGTGACCGTGGCACTCTGGATGCTTACACATGGCTCCCATGTAGATTCAACGGATGCCACTCTTCGAATGGCCGAAGATACAATCATCAAGTGCACGAAAGTGTTCGTCAAAACTATGGCGAATGTTTATGGAAGGCAATATCCGCGAGCATCGAATGTCGAAGACACGACCAGGCTTCTAGCGATGCATGAAGCAAAAGGCTGGCCCGTGATGCGATGGAGTGTTGACCGCATGCACCGGAAGTGGAAAAATTGCCCTGCTAGTTGGTATGACCAATTCACCAGGCATTGAAAGGATCCAACAATGAATTTTGAAGTTATTGCCTCCGAAGATATGTGGATTTGGCATTGCTACTTTGGCTTGCCAATATCTCACAATGACATCAATATCTTACAGAGATCTTATCTATTTGCATGGCTAGCTGCGAGTACCTCTCCACCTTGCAACTTCACGGTGAATGGTCATCAATATGACCAAAGCTACTATCTAGCAGATGCCATCTATCCATCTTGGTCTACATTTATAAAGACAAAATCTAAGCCTAAGAGAAGGAGACATACTCATTTTGCCAAGGTGCAAGAAGCTCAGAGAAAAGACATTGATAGAGCATTGGGAGTGTGTAATCAAGGTTTGCAATTGTCCTAGGGCTGCTCATTTCTGGAACAAGTATGTCTACAGTGAGGATTGGAGCAATGCATTGTTTTGTGATGCTTACTGTTGTGGGCATGGGCTTTCCGGGCGCAATTTATGATGTCCCAGGTTACTCTTGGACGACGCCTTCATCAAATCCGGTCGATTCCTGTTGTTCACTCGCCGATTCTTTGGCAGAAAGAATGGTGAGTGCGTTGGCCCAACCTAAATGTGATCAGGGTTGTGCTTTTTAGGTATTCGGTGTTGGTCGAAACATGGCCCTTGATCTTCCTGTCTTGCTTCACCGTCATTTGTGGCTTGAGGTTTGACCAGGTGAGTTATTTTTGTCGTTGTAATCATGGTGTTATGAAATGTATGCCGAAAGGCATTGTATCCTAGCTCTTTTTCTATGATACTGGCATACTTTTTCATGGTGCACCTTTGAGGGAAAAATGGATTAAACCATATATATATCCTCTTTTATACTCCCAGGAGTATGTACTCCCATCTCTAACGGGTGAAGCTAGGAGCGGATGCAGATTGTGGTCTGCATCGACGACATCTGGAAGACAGAGCATGTGCTGGGGTCGTGGTTCATGGATGGCAGATATGGTTTCCTCCTGCGGTGTTTTAGTCATGGTGGGGTGCTAGATCTGGAGTTCGATGACGTGTCCGGGGTGTTGCCCCGGTCTGATTCGTTCAACGGTAAGGGCTTCACTTTTGGTGAGCCACCTTGGAGGTTCGCAAAGCTGCATATCAGCGATGGAGCCGCGTCGAGCTCGGGTGAGAAGGTGATCCGTCATTCTTTTCTTCGGTGGCTACTGTGGTGGTGCCGGAGGCAGGTGATGGGCGTTGGTGTCAAGCTCAGAGATGTTCTGCTATCTTTTCAGTTTTGTCATGTCGGTATTTACGTGACTTGTACTTTGTTCTTTATGATATGAATGAGATGTTGGAAATATGCCCTAGAGGCAATAATAAAATGGTTATTATTGTATTTCCTTGTTCATGATAATTGTCTATTGTTCATGCTATAATTGTATTAACTGGAAACCGTAATACATGTGTGAATACATAGACCACAACATGTCCCTAGTAAGCCTCTAGTTGACTAGCTCGTTGATCAATAGATGGTTATGGTTTCCTGACCATGGACATTGGATGTCATTGATAACGGGATCACATCATTAGGACAATGATGTGATGGACAAGACCCAATCCTAAGCATAGCACAAGATCGTGTAGTTCGTTTGCTAAGAGCTTTTCTAATGTCAAGTATCGTTTCCTTAGACCATGAGATTGTGCAACTCCCGGATACCGTAGGAATGCTTTGGGTGTACCAAACGTCACAACGTAACTGGGTGGCTATAAAGGTGCACTACAGGTATCTCCGAAAGTGTCTGTTGGGTTGGCACGAATCGAGACTGGGATTTGTCACTCCGTATGACGGAGAGGTATCTCTGGGCCCACTCGGTAATGCATCATCATAATGAGCTCAATGTGACTAAGGAGTTAGCCACGGGATCATGCGTTACGGAACGAGTAAAGAGACTTGCCGGTAACAAGATTGAACGAGGTATTGGGATACCGACGATCGAATCTCGGGCAAGCAACATGCCGATAGACAAAGGGAATTGTATACGGGATTGATTGAATCCCCGACATCGTGGTTCATCCGATGAGATCATCGTGGAACATGTGGGAGCCAATATGGGTATCCAGATCCCGCTATTGGTTATTGGCCGGAGAGGTGTCTCGGTCATGTCTGCATGGTTCCCGAACCCGTAGGGTCTACACACTTAAGGTTCGGTGACGCTAGAGTTGTTATGGGAAATAGTATGTGGTTACCGAAGGTTGTTCGGAGTCCCGGATGAGATCCCGGACATCACGAGGAGTTCCGGAATGGTCCGGCGGTGAAGATCGATATATTGGACGAAGGGTATTGGAGTCCGGAAGTGTTCCGGGGGTACCAGGCTATGGCCAGCATGACCGAAAGGTGTTTCGGGAGCCCCGGCAAGTGTTGGAGGGCCTCATGGGCCAAAGGGGAAGGGGCAAACCAGCCCACTAAGGGGTGGTGCGCCCCCCACACCCTTTCCCACGTTACTTGGGGAGGTGGGGCGCCTCCACCTGGCTTGGGAGGCAAGCCTCCACCTGCTTGGCTTGGGGGGCAAGTCTCCCTAGGATTTTCCCTAGGGAGATCCAATCTGCTTGGCCGCCGCCCCCTAGGGGAAACCCTAGGGCGCCTCCCCCTCTCCCCTTGCCCCTATATATAGTGGAGGGGTGGGAGGGCAGCCGCACCTCTTCCCTGGCGCAGCCCTCCCTCCTCATACACCTCCTCCTCCTCCGTAGTGCTTAGCGAAGCTCTGCCGGAGAACCACGAGCTCCATTGCCACCACGCCGTCGTGCTGCTGGAGTTCTCCCTCAACTTCTCCTCTCCCCTTGCTGGATCAAGAAGGAGGAGACGTCCCCGGGCTGTACGTGTGTTGAACGCGGAGGCGCCGTCCGTTCGGCGCTAGATCGGATCTTCCGCGATTTGAATCGCTGCGAGTACGACTCCATCAACCGCGTTCTTGTAACGCTTCCGCTTAGCGATCTTCAAGGGTATGAAGATGCACTCCCTCTCTCTCGTTGCTAGCATCTCCTAGATTGATCTTGGTGACACGTAGGAAAATTTTGAATTATTGCTACGTTCCCCAACAGTGGCATCATGAGCTAGGTCTATGCGTAGATTCTATGCACGAGTAGAACACAAAGTAGTTGTGGGCGATGATTTGTTCAATTTGCTTGCCGTTACTAGTCTTATCTTGATTCGGCGGCATTGTGGGATGAAGCGGCCCGGACCGACCTTACACGTACTCTTACGTGAGACAGGTTCCACCGACTGACATGCACTTGATGCATAAGGTGGCTAGCGGGTGTCTGTCTCTCCCACTTTAGTCGGATCGGATTCGATGAAGAGGGTCCTTATGAAGGGTAAATAGCAATTGGCATATCACCGTTGTGGCTTTTGCGTAGGTAAGAAACGTTCTTGCTAGAAACCCATAGCAGCCACGTAAAACATGCAACAACAATTAGAGGACGTCTAACTTGTTTTTGCAGGGTATGCTATGTGATGTGATATGGCCAAAAGGATGTGATGAATTATATATGTGATGTATGAGATTGATCATGTTCTTGTAATAGGAATCACGACTTGCATGTCGATGAGTATGACAACCGGCAGGAGCCATAGGAGTTGTCTTAATTTATTGTATGACCTGCGTGTCAATGAAAACGCCATGTAATTACTTTACTTTATTGCTAACCGTTAGCCATAGTAGTAGAAGTAATAGTTGGCGAGACAACTTCATGAAGACACGATGATGGAGATCATGATGATGGAGATCATGGTGTCATGCCGGTGACGAAGGTGATCATGCCGCGCCTCGAAGATGGAGATCAAAGGCGCAAGATGATATTGGCCATATCATGTCACTTTATGATTTGCATGTGATGTTTGTCATGTTTACATCTTATTTGCTTAGAACGACGGTAGCATAAATAAGATGATCCCTCACTAAAATTTCAAGAGACGTGTTCCCCCTAACTGTGCACCGTTGCGAAGGTTCGTTGTTTCGAAGCACCACGTGATGATCGGGTGTGATAGATTCTAACGTTCGCATACAACGGGTGTAAGCCAGATTTACACATGCGAAACACTTAGGTTGACTTGACGAGCCTAGCATGTACAGACATGGCCTCGGAACACAAGAGACCGAAAGGTCGAACATGAGTCGTATAGTAGATACGATCAACATGGAGATGTTCACCGATGATGACTAGTCCGTCTCACGTGATGATCGGACACGGCCTAGTTGACTCGGATCATGTATCACTTAGATGACTAGAGGGATGTCTATCTGAGTGGGAGTTCATTAAATAATTAGATGAACTTAATTATCATGAACATAGTCAAAAGGTCTTTGCAAATTATGTCGTAGCTTACGCTTTAGTTCTACTGTTTAAGATATGTTCCTAGAGAAAATTTAGTTGAAAGTTGATAGTAGCAATTATGCGGACTGGGTCCGTAAACTGAGGATTGTCCTCATTGCTGCACAGAAGGCTTATGTCCTTAATGCACCGCTCGGTGTGCTGAACCTCGAGCGTCGTTTGTGGATGTTGCGAACATCTGACATACACGTTTTGATGACTACGTGATAGTTCAGTGCGTAATGTTGAACGGTTTAGAATTGAGGCACCGAAGACATTTTGAAACGTCGCGGAACATATGAGATGTTCCAAGAGCTGAAATTGGGATTTTAGGCTCGTGCCCACGTCAAGAGGTATGAGACCTCTGACAAGTTTCTTAAGCCTGCAAACTAAGGGAGAAAAGCTCAACCGTTGAGCATGTGCTCAGATTGTCTGAGTACTACAATCGCTTGAATCGAGTGGGAGTTAATCTTCCAGATGAGATAGTGATGGTTCTCCAAAGTCACTGCCACCAAGCTACTAGAGCTTCGTGATGAACTATAACAAATCAGGGATAGATATGATGATCCTTGAGCTATTCGCGATGTTTGACACCACGAAAGTAGAAATCAAGTAGGAGCATCAATTGTTGATGGTTAGTAAAACCACTAGTTTCAAGAAGGGCAAGGGAAAGAAGGGATACTTCATGAAACGGCAAATCAGTTGCTGCTCTAGTGAAGAAACCCAAGGTTGAACCCAAACCCGAGACTAAGTGCTTCTGTAATGAGGGGAACGGTCACTGAAGCAGAACTACCCTAGATACTTGGTAGATGAGAAGGCAGGCAAGGTCGACAGAAGTATATTGGATATACATTATATTAATGTGTACTTTACTAGTACTCCTAGTAGCACCAGGGTATTAGATACCGGTTCGGTTGCTAAGTGTTGGTAACTCGAAATAAAAGGCTACGGAATAAACGGAGACTAGCTAAAGGTGAGATGACGATATGTGTTGGAAGTGTTTCCAAGGTTGATGTGATCAAGCATCGCATGCTCCCTCTACCATCGAGATTGGTGTTAAACCTAAATAATTGTTATTTGGTGTTTGCGTTGAGCATAGACATGATTGGATTATGTTTATCGCAATACGGTTATTCATTTAAGGAGAATAATGGTTACTCTGTCTATTTGAATAATACCTTCAATGGTCTTGCACCTAAAATGAATGGTTTATTGAATCTCGATCGTAGTGATACACATGTTCATGCCAAAAGATATAAGATAGTAATGATAGTACCACATACTTGTGGCACTGCCACTTGAGTCATATTGGTATAAAACGCATGAAGAAGCTCCATGTTGATGGATCTTTGGACTCACTCGTTTTTGAAAAGATTGAGACATGCGAACCATGTCTATTAGTATATATGCATGAAGAAAGTCCATACAGATGGATCGTTTGGACTCACTTGATTTTGAATCACTTGAGACATGCAAATCATACCACATGGGCAAGATGACTGAAAGGCCTCGTTTTCAGTAAGATGGAACAAGAAAGCAACTTGTTGGAAGTAATACATTTTGATGTGTGCAGTCCAATGAGTGCTGAGGCATGCAGTGGATATCGTTATGTTCTTACTTCACAGATGATTTGAGTAGATGCTGAGTATATTTACTTGATGAAACACAAGTCTGAATTATTGAAAGGTTCAAGTAATTTCAGAGTGAAGTTGAAGATCGTCGTGACAAGAGGATAAAATGTCTGTGATATGATCATAGAGATGAATATCTGAGTTACGAGTTTGGCACACAATTAAGAAATTGTGGAAATTGTTTCACGACTAATACCGCCTGGAACACCATAGTGTGATGGTGTGTCCGAACATCATAACTGCACCCTATTGGATATGGTGCATACCATGATGTCTCTTATCGAATTACACTATCGTTTATGGGTTAGGCATTAGAGACAACCGCATTCACTTTAAATAGGGCACCACGCAATTCCGTTGAGACGACACCGTATGAACTATGGTTTAGAGAAACCTAAGCTGTCGTTTCTTAAAAGTTTGGGGCTGCGACGCTTATGTGAAAAGTTTCAGGCTGATAAGCTCGAACCCAAAGCGGATAAATGCATCTTCATAGAATACCCAAAACAGTTGGGTATACCTCCTATTTCAGATCCGGAAGCAAAGTGATTGTTTCTAGAAACGGGTCCTTTCTCGAGGAAAAGTTTCTCTCGAAAGAATTGAGTGGGAGGATGGTGGAGACTTGATGAGGTTATTGAACCGTCACTTCAACTAGTGTGTAGCAGGGCACAGGAAGTTGTTCCTGTGGCACCTACACCAATTGAAGTGGAAGCTTATGATAGTGATCATGAAACTTCGGATCAAGTCACTACCAAACCTCGTAGGACGACAAGGATGCGTACTACTTCAGAGTGGTACGTAATCCTGTCTTGGAAGTCATGTTGCTAGACAACAATGAACCTACGAGCTATGGAGAAGCGATGGTGGGCCCGGATTCCGACGAATGGCTCGAGGCCATAAAATCCGAGAGAGGATCCATGTATAAAAACAAAGTATAGACTTTGGAAGAACTACTTGATGGTCGTAAGGCTGTTGGGTGCAGATGGATTTTAAAAGGAAGACAGACAATGATGGTAAGTGTCACCATTAAGAAAGCTCGACTTGTCGTTAAGATGTTTTCCGACAAGTTCAAGGAGTTGACTGCGATGAGACTTTCTCACTCGTAGCGATGCTAAGAGTCTGTTGGAATTATATTAGCAGTTACTGCATTATTTATGAAATCTTGCAGATAGGATGTCAAAACATTGTTTCCTCGACGATTTTCTTGAGGAAAGGTTGTATGTGATACAACCAGAAGGTTTTGTCAATCCTGAAAGATGCTAACAAGTATGCAAAGCTCCAGCAATCCTTCTAAGGACTGGAGTAAGCATCTCGGAGTTGGAATGTACGCTTTGATGAGATGATCAAAGATTTTGGGTTTATACAAAGTTTATGAGAAACTTGTATTTCCAAAGAAGTGAGTGGGAGCACTATAGAATTTTTGATGAGTATATGTTGTTAACATATTGTTGATCAGAAATGATGTAGAATTTCTGGAAAGCATACAGGGTTATTTGAAAAGTGTTTTTCAATGGAAAACCTGGATTAAGCTACTTGAACATTGAGCATCAAGATCTATAAGGATAGATCAAAAACGCTTAATAGTACTTTCAAATGAATACATACCGTGACAAGATTTTGAAGGAGTTCAAAATAGATCAGCAAAGAAGGAGTTCTTGGCTGTGTTACAAGGTGTGAGTATTGAGTAAGACTCAAGACCTGACCACGGCAGAAGAGAGAGAAAGGACGAAGGTCGTCCCCTATGCTTTAGACGTAGGCTCTACAGTATGCTATGCTGTGTACCGCACCTGAAGTGTGCCTTGCCATGAGTTAGTCAAGGGGTACAATAGTGATCCAGGAATGGATCACATGACAGCGGTCGAACTTATCCTTAGTAACTAGTGGACTAAGGAATTTTCTCGATTATGGAGGTGGTAAAAGAGTTCGTCGTAAAGGGTTACGTCGATGCAAACTTTGACACTAATCCGGATGACTCTGAGTAGTAAACCGGATTCGTATAGTAGAGCAGTTATTTGGAATAGCTCCAAGTAGCGCGTGGTAGCTGCATCTACAAGATGACATAGAGATTTGTAAAGCACACACGGATCTGAAAGGTTCAGACCCGTTGACTAATAACCTCTCTCACAAGCGAGATATGAACAAACCCCATGGGTGTTGGATTCATTACAATCACATAGTGATGTGAACTAGATTATTGACTCTAGTGCAAGTGGGAGACTGTTGGAAATATGCCCTAGAGGCAATAATAAAATGGTTATTATTGTATTTCCTTGTTCATGATAATTGTCTATTGTTCATGCTATAATTGTATTAACTGGAAACCGTAATACATGTGTGAATACATAGACCACAACATGTCCCTAGTAAGCCTCTAGTTGACTAGCTCGTTGATCAATAGATGGTTATGGTTTCCTGACCATGGACATTGGATGTCATTGATAACGGGATCACATCATTAGGAGAATGATGTGATGGACAAGACCCAATCCTAAGCATAGCACAAGATCGTGTAGTTCGTTTGCTAAGAGCTTTTCTAATGTCAAGTATCGTTTCCTTAGACCATGAGATTGTGCAACTCCCGGATACCGTAGGAATGCTTTGGGTGTACCAAACGTCACAACGTAACTGGGTGGCTATAAAGGTGCACTACAGGTATCTCCGAAAGTGTCTGTTGGGTTGGCACGAATCGAGACTGGGATTTGTCACTCCGTATGACGGAGAGGTATCTCTGGGCCCACTCGGTAATGCATCATCATAATGAGCTCAATGTGACTAAGGAGTTAGCCACGGGATCATGCGTTACGGAACGAGTAAAGAGACTTGCCGGTAACAAGATTGAACGAGGTATTGGGATACCGACGATCGAATCTCGGGCAAGTAACATGCCGATAGACAAAGGGAATTGTATACGGGATTGATTGAATCCCCGACATCGTGGTTCATCCGATGAGATCATCGTGGAACATGTGGGAGCCAATATGGGTATCCAGATCCCGCTATTGGTTATTGGCCGGAGAGGTGTCTCGGTCATGTCTGCATGGTTCCCGAACCCGTAGGGTCTACACACTTAAGGTTCGGTGACGCTAGAGTTGTTATGGGAAATAGTATGTGGTTACCGAAGGTTGTTCGGAGTCCCGGATGAGATCCCGGACATCACGAGGAGTTCCGGAATGGTCCGGCGGTGAAGATCGATATATTGGACGAAGGGTATTGGAGTCCGGAAGTGTTCCGGGGGTACCAGGCTATGGCCAGCATGACCGAAAGGTGTTTCGGGAGCCCCGGCAAGTGTTGGAGGGCCTCATGGGCCAAAGGGGAAGGGGCAAACCAGCCCACTAAGGGGTGGTGCGCCCCCCACACCCTTTCCCACGTTACTTGGGGAGGTGGGGCGCCTCCACCTGGCTTGGGAGGCAAGCCTCCACCTGCTTGGCTTGGGGGGCAAGTCTCCCTAGGATTTTCCCTAGGGAGATCCAATCTGCTTGGCCGCCGCCCCCTAGGGGAAACCCTAGGGCGCCTCCCCCTCTCCCCTTGCCCCTATATATAGTGGAGGGGTGGGAGGGCAGCCGCACCTCTTCCCTGGCGCAGCCCTCCCTCCTCATACACCTCCTCCTCCTCCGTAGTGCTTAGCGAAGCTCTGCCGGAGAACCACGAGCTCCATTGCCACCACGCCGTCGTGCTGCTGGAGTTCTCCCTCAACTTCTCCTCTCCCCTTGCTGGATCAAGAAGGAGGAGACGTCCCCGGGCTGTACGTGTGTTGAACGCGGAGGCGCCGTCCGTTCGGCGCTAGATCGGATCTTCCGCGATTTGAATCGCTGCGAGTACGACTCCATCAACCGCGTTCTTGTAACGCTTCTGCTTAGCGATCTTCAAGGGTATGAAGATGCACTCCTTCTCTCTCGTTGTTAGCATCTCCTAGATTGATCTTGGTGAGACATAGGAAAATTTTGAATTATTGCTACGTTCCCCAACATGAGACATGTATTACCATGCAGAAAAAAGATCCATTGGCAACTAACTGCCCGTTCTAATTAAGATATGGATGTGACTACCTGGCGCCCGAGCGCCAGTTCGCGGGTGCGAGGGCTCTCCCCAAAAGGAAGGGCCAGTCGCGCGGCTCGGTCAGGACAGCCCAGAAATGGACCACGATTATCCCATCTGCATTTATTAGGGGATCAAAAACTTCAAAAACTTGTAACTTTTGATTAGAATGTCAAAATTCAAATCCGTTTTCACCGTTGGGTTTCTCGTGACGAGTTCTTCAAAACTAGATCCCACATGAGTAGGTTTCGACGAACTTTTTTTTCCGAGCAACTTCATGTGCTACGGAGGCAACTTTAGTGCTATAGAAAAGCAACTCCTTTTCCCCCTAGTATGACTAGCTATCAACGGAGGATCCTCTCTAAGTTGGTTACCATGACTACCAATTGACTAGTTTCACCTCTAAATCGCCTACCATAAGGACAACTCCAACGTGGATCATCAAAATCACCCCAAAAAATGTCGGAATAGACCTGTCTGGACACTGACGGTCACCTAATTTGTTTGAACAAGTCCGTACGTCATAAATCCTCCAAAACCGAACGACGAGGGGGTGTTCTCAGGGCTCCTTAGCGCCAATTGCTCCCTCCAACATGAAGCCAGATCCCATCTCCTCAGACGACAAGAGGAGCAGAATTCGCCCCTCCTAGTTGAGGCCCCCGCGATGGACAAAGAGTCCGCACTACAAATGGAGATGCTAACCCAATGGTCAACCACCAACCACTATCTGACAATGCCCTCTCTGCTACTCCCGAGCAAATACGAAGTCCAAAACTAGATGCCGCCTAAAGGAGGAGACGTCGTCCGTCCCCACTGCGCCAACCATTTCTGTTGTAACAAGGAGGTGGCAACAAAGAACTTCGAGTATTGATAAACGCAACCACATATAAAAAAAGACTAAGTTCACCCAACAAACCCCGTTGGGGTAGAAAAAGAAAAACAACCATATGACTTATATGCACTGGAGTTGTACTTAAAAAGCCAGCAACTCTTGGGGTGTTTTTGTGCAACTCCAATGCATTCACCAGACAACTCGTATGTAGTCTCATCCTGACTTGGTATCTAGATAAAGCTGCCACATATAGAAAATACTAAGTTCACGAGGCAACTCGTGTGTAGTCCAAGCCTGAGCAACTCCATGGTTTTTCTTGCGCACCTAGGCAATAACAGAGGAGAAAACACACACGCGCGCACACACACATAGTCATGCGCCTCATATCTCTAGCTAGGAAACCTGACCGGTTCCACCCGCTCCCTTCTACGATCGCACTAAGAGATTCCACCCGAGGAGAGGAAAATCTTGACTCCACCTCTATGACACAAACTTAATTACAGGTATCTAAAACCTTTAGATATTTACCAAATAATAATGGTCTTGATAAATGTTTCTGTTCATGAGGATTGGGCAACTAGATACATGGTTTTAGGCAAACTATTTGTTGATCGTGGGAAACTCGATACTTGGTTTTAGGCAATTGGATGATTAATTGTGGGCAACTATATTATCTTTCATGTATTGTGCATAAAAAAGGATGCAAACTATGTAGAGCACCTCGGAGTATTCAGTCTAGCACAAGTTAACTAGGAAATAAAAAAGAGAAAAAACATAGCAAACTATGTTATCTTTCATGCTTTTAGACAACTGTATGGTTAATTGTGGACAACTGGATACATGATTTTAGATAACTGTACAGTTGATTGTCGACAACTAGATACATGGTTTTAGACAATATAAGGGTTGATTGTAGGCAACTATGACACCTAAAAAAGGGATAAAGAACGTAGACATGTTCCTTTTTGGAGGGGGTCACAAATAAACTTAATCACCTAAAAACACTTTGTGGTTTTAGTTATGTCTCCATGACCAGCTCCACACCGCTCCCCCTCTATGAACATTCACCTAGTATTTACAATCATAACAAGGGATCCAACCCCGAGGATATGAAATTCTTGATGTGTCTCTATGACACAATCTTAATTAAAAGGTATCGAAAACCTTTACATATAAGATAAATTAAGGTCATGGTAATATTCCCGTTCATGAGGGTTGGGCAACTGGATACATGGTTCTAGGCAACTGTATAGCTGATTGTGGGCAACTATGACACCTGAAAAAGGATAAAGAACATTCACATGTTTGCTTTTTAGGGGTTCACATATAAACTTAATCTCATAAAATTCCATGGTTTTAGTTATGTCCCCATGACTAGCTCCACCCCACCACCCAGTATGATCATTCGCCAAGTGTTTACGATCATAACAAGGGATCCCACCCAAAGCGAAGAAATTCTTGACACACCACTATGACACAAACTTAATTGAAAGGTATCTAAAACCTTTAGATGTTGGCCAAATCGTGGTCTTGGTAATGTTTTTGTTCATATGGATTGGGCAATGGGATACATGCTTTTAGGCAATTGTATGATTAATTGTGGGCAACTATGTTATATTTCATGTATTCTGCATAAAAAAGGATGCAAACTATGTAGAGCACCTCAGAGTATTTAGTCTAGCACAAGTTAACTAGGAAATAAAAAAAGGAAAAAAAACATAGCAACTCTAAGTGTTTCTGACCAAAACAAAAGAAAGCAACTATAAGCTAATTTATGTGCAACTCATGTGTATTTCCCAAACAACTTAGCTGCCGGAAAAAAGCACACAGACAAAAGAAGACATGATCTTGTTACCCCCTCCCCTGCCAACTCCGTCACTCCATCGTGATCTTATTAAGCCCATGTACGCCCTTTCTCCTGTGGATAAAAGTGTGATATGTTTGTGTTAACCTAGGATTAAAACATGTGTGGAAAAACTAAGAAAAGAAAGAAAATGAAGCATACCACAATAAAACCGTCCCCTATAAAATGGAGCAACTCATGCTAAAAATTGGAGCAACTAGTTGCGAACAACGATTTTAGGCAACTTTACCAGTGATTTTAGGCGACTCGTGTTAAAATTTGAAGCAAGTATTATCAGGCATGTAAAAATGACTGCTACCCATATCAAAGAAATTTCCTTGTAGTAAATATATCATGCATCCCCTATGCAAAAGTAAAAACATGCAGCAACTTTGCTTGTGATTTCAGGCAAGTCATACTAAAATTTGAAGCAACTAGTGTTGGGCATTAAAAAAGGGACTGTTGCCCCTATAAGCTCCTTGATGCTGGCCCACCAGTTTGGTTAGTACATTCAAGCAACATATCAGCGTGAAGATCAGCATGAAGCCCACCACAAATTAAACACATCAGCGTGATCAGTTTGAAGCCCACCACAAATTCATTGGGGGAATAAGCCATGGAAAACAAGACTCTAATGTTTTCCTACATTACAACTTCCTGACTGAGCTTTAGCCACATCAGTCGGTCAGAGGAATACATCGCAGAAACAGAAATCTGACAGCTTTTAAAACTGAAACATGATTCCCTACCCGATTGATTCTGAAGCTTTCAAGGATCAAACAAGATTTGGAGCCAGAAAGTGGAGCTATATACGGCAGCATCTTCATACATACAGACAATTAAGCTAATCTTTTTCTATCGAACCAATGGTATAAGCTCGGCATTGTGCTGTTAGCTCTTCGCTGCAACCTCTCCTCCCTCGTCAGACTTTTTTGAGCAACTCTTACAGGCGTTGTGAGATACTACTAGTCCCGTGAATTACAACTTGTGCAGTTTACCTCCTCAGAAGCATGCCAGCCGTGCTCATCTGCTCGAAGAGTAGACACAGCCGGTCCAGACCTCCGGGTGCACCCTTGTGGACACACACCGGGGACTCGTTCGCCCCGACCAGCAGCGCGTGTCGCTCCTTTCATTGCGCTCCATCCAGGACCCCGACGGAGGGAGGTGAAACGGATTGGCGACCTGTGTCGCAGGGGACCGAGGGAGCAGGCCCACCGGGCATGGCGTGGATCCCCAGGAGGAGGGGTGGTCGGGCGCGTGCCGGCCGTGGCGCTCGTCGCCGGGAATAGGTAAGAGGAAGAGGCGGCCGGGGGTTTGCTTGGCGGGCGCGTGTCGGCCGCGGCGCTCGTCGCCGAGAATAGGTAAGAGGAAGAGATGGCCGGGGGTTTGCTTGGCGCGAGACACGTCGAAGGAAGGAGGACCAGGTGGCAGTCCTGTAGGCGGGAGGAGGAGCGCGGCGGGGGGGGCGCATGGCCTGGGGGAGGAGCGCGACGGCGGTCGCATCTCACGGAGGAGGCGTCGGGCGGCAGGTGTGGGACGGAGTGTGGGTGGTGGGATGAGTGGATAAGGAATGAGAGTTAGGCGACTTTGTCGGTAGCGCGTGCGCTCGAAACGACCCAAAAGCGCAACTGCGTTTTCTAGAATTTAGGTTAAGATATGCATGCGTAACTACTCCCAAATATCTAGGAAGGCAGCGTGGTTCTGTCATCCAGTTTTTTTTTATCCAGCACAAGCATTTTTTTTCTTTATGTTTAGGGTCGAGCGTTCCGTTACCACATATAGTATGTACCACTAAGAGTAGATCTAATATACACTACTTTCCAATGAAGGGACTATATACTGATGTACAAAATAGAAATATACCGAATTTTGTAATTAGGTATATATACAACTATTGCAGCATATACTTTTCCATGGCAAAGCATCCGTCATCCCAAGCTAGGCCCAGAACGGAAGGAGTATATATACTTGTATACGCATGCATGCATGTACTTGTAGTATGTGTCATCTTGTACATTGTTTTTTGGAAGTATATACTTAACTAATTTGAACGGGTATATACCTTTTTATGCAATAATAATTCAAACAAGTATATACCAGATTAGGCTGAGGGTATATAGGGTTTAGGGTAAGTATTATTTGCGAGTTAGATCTAATATACACTACTTTCCAATGAAGGGTAAGTACACAAGTATATACTTAACTACTCTTTTTTTGCGGGAATATACTACTTTTTTTGTGAGTGAGAGTAAGTATTATTTTTGGGAATGAGAGTAAGTACACAACCTTTTACATAGATGGCGTGCATGTTACTTATTTGCGAGTTGGTATATACCATGTTTAATTTGTTGAGAAGGCATGTACTGCCTTTTCATGACCATGTAAAAACTACATTTTGCGCTGAGGATATATTCTACTTTTTGGTGAGCGAGTATTTATAGTCTATGAGACGAGTATATACTTCCTAAGAATAAAGTAGTATATTCCATCAAATATACTACCCAACTAAATATACTTTCAGTTAAACTTTCATCATAACAGAACTGAGTACATTTACAAGGAAAAATATGGACAGTGCACATCCACCAAGCACACGAGTACACCTTGTGACTGGACCATCGTATCTAGATTACTAATGCATCAGCCTCTGCTACATGATTATTCACCGTGAATACACAGGAAGAAAATGCATGCACGCCGGACATCAACACGCCGTTGCGTGCGGACGTCCCCGAGCCGCAGGTATCCACCGTCCACGCGTTGTGTCAGTTGTCTGGAAGCTAGATGCCAAATCCAATCCTTGCTGTCAAGCCGCCGCCGGGGGTCAAATTTCGTGTTTTGACCCTTTTCCGATAAAAATTCAGGATCTGACCCCGGTTTGAAAACAATTCAGGATTTGACTTTTTTTCTTATCGTCAGAGGCTCTGGCGGTAGGGTTAGACAGCCTACCGCCAGGGCCTTTGGCGGTAGGGTACTTATCCACGTCAGCACCCGGAGACGGCCGCCGTCCTCCTTCGTCGCACCCTACCGTCAGGACACCTGGCGGTAGGCTGTCTAACCCTACCGCCGGAGCCCATGGTGGTAGGGTCCGGGCAGTTATTTCGCCCGAGACCCCGCGCCCCTGCCCATCTCCCCACCCCTCCCCCTCCCCCCTCGGCAGTTCCTCTTTTTCTCCCCCAAGTCGCCCCTCTCTCCCTCTCTCATCTCCTCCACTCTCCCTCTCGGATCTTCACCGTTTCTTCATCGTTTTTGCGGATCGAGATGGCCCCGAAGAGAAAAATGTAAGCTCCTCCAATCCCTCCAATTAGTTTTTTGCAAACTTGCTTCCGATTCGACACATTATTTGCTTGAAATCCCTCATATTTTTGAACTTAGATTGGATTTTTTTTGGACCTAAGATTATTTTAGCTTGATTGTAGTTCTAGTTCTTAGTTCTTTAGTAACTAGTGGTATTGAATATGAACTCTAATCAATAGTTCATATGTTAGTGTGAAGATGAACCCTAGTTCATAATTTTTTTGTTAAAAAAATTATGATGTAATGTTGATATGAGGATGAACCCTAGTTTGATGATGCATGTTGATATGATGATATGATGTAGTGTGAAGATGAACCCTAGTTTTATGATGCATGTTGATATGATGATATGAAGATGTTGTTTGGAAAAAATTATTTAAAAATATGATGATATGATGTATGTTGGAGGATTTTTTTGATATGATGCATGTTGAGATGATTTGATCCATCATGTGTAGTAGATATTGTTGGATGAATATGCTTAAGATTTTATTTTGATATGATGCATGTTGATATGATTTTGATATGATTTGATTTCATTGTTTGATTATGTATGCTTATGCTTATGATGCTTTTGTTTATGAAATTCTATTAAGGCGGCCACCTCTTGCGGACAACATCGGCCCACGGTACTCCATGCTGGACTGGGCATTCGACAAGGGTCATCGTGCCCATTTCATAGAGAACGGAGAGGTAAGTGATATGAATGAAATATTGATCAAAGTTTTCGGATTGATGAAAATAATTTCCTAACTTTTGGCGTTCACTTTTTGGCAGATGCTCCAGCCACTGCGCATGAGGGGTCACGGGGTTCCTGGGCATATGGACTACGACGAGCGCTACGCGCCGTTCTTCAAGAAAGCCCGTCTGTTGGGTTTTGTGTTGCAGTTCAAGCGTCAGCCGCCGACGCTTGTCCACGCAGCTCTGACAGCGTTGATTGACCGGTGGCGACCGGAGACCCATTCTTTCCATCTGCCATGCGGGGAGATGACGGTGACCCTCGAGGATTGGGCGATGATTACTGCCATGCCGATCGAGATTCATGCACTCACCGGGCGAGTGGAGAGGACCAACTGGCAGCAGAGGGTTGCCACCCTCATCGGCGACTGCCCCGCTGCTAAGGGTAACTGTACATCCGGTGTGCCGTTGACCTGGCTCTCGGAGCACCGGCAGACATGCCCCGAAGGCGCCGACGAGACGACTGTGGAGTGGTACGCGAGGGCCTACCTTGTTGGGGAACGTAGCAGAAATTCAAAATTTTCTACGCATCACCAAGATCAATCTATGGAGTAATCTACCAACGAGGGGAAGGAGAGTGCATCTGCATACCCTTGTAGATCGCTAAGCGGAAGCGTTGCAAGAACGCGGATGAAGGAGTCGTACTCGTAGCGATTCAGATCGCGGTTGATTCCGATCTAAGCACCGAAGAACGGTGCCTCCGCGTTCAACACACGTGCAACCCGGTGACGTCTCCCACGCCTTGATCCAGCAAGGAGAGAAGGAGAGGTTGGGGAAGACTCCATCCAGCAGCAGCACGACGGCGTGGTGGTGATGGAGGAGCGTGGCAATCCTGCATGGCTTCGCCAAGCACTGCGGGAGAGGAGGAGGACATGGAAGAGGGGAAGGGCTGCGCCAAGAGAAGAAGAACTTCGTGCGTTGGGCTGCCCCTTTGCCTCCACTATATATAGGGGGAGAGGGAGGGGCTGCGCCCCATCTAGGGTTCCCTCCCCAGGGGTGGCGGCAGCCCCCAAACCCATCTAGGGTGCGGCCAAGGGGAGGAGAGGGGGGGCGCCACTAGGGTGGGCCTTAAGGCCCATCTGGACCTAGGGTTTGCCCCCTCCCACTCTCCCATGCGCCTTGGGCCTTGGTGGGGGGCGCACCAGCCCACCTGGGGCTGGTCCCCTCCCACACTTGGCCCACGCAGCCTTCTGGGGCTGGTGGCCCCACTTGGTGGACCCCCGGGACCCTCCCGGTGGTCCCGGTACATCACCGATAACACCCGAAACTTTTCCGGTGACCAAAACAGGACTTCCCATATATAAATCTTTACCTCCGGACCATTCCGGAAGTCCTCGTGACTTCCGGGATCTCATCCGGGACTCCGAACAACATTCGGTAACCACGTACATACTTTCCCTATAACCCTAGCGTCATCGAACCTTAAGTGTGTAGACCCTACGGGTTCGGGAACCATGCAGACATGACCGAGACGTTCTCCGGTCAATAACCAACAGCGGGATCTGGATACCCATGTTGGCTCCCACATGTTCCACGATGATCTCATCGGATGAACCACGATGTCGGGGATTCAATCAATCCCGTATACAATTCCCTTTGTCTATCGGTATGTTACTTGCCCGAGATTCGATCGTCGGTATCCCTATACCTTGTTCAATCTCGTTACCGGCAAGTCTCTTTACTCGTTCCGTAACTCACATCATCCCGTGATCAACTCCTTGGTCACATTGTGCACATTATGATGATGTCCTACCGAGTGGGCCCAGAGATACCTCTCCGTTTACACGGAGTGACAAATCCCAGTCTCGATTCGTGCCAACCCAACAGACACTTTCGGAGATACCTGTAGTGCACCTTTATAGCCACCCAGTTACGTTGTGACGTTTGGTACACCCAAAGCATTCCTACGGTATCCGGGAGTTGCACAATCTCATGGTCTAAGGAACTGATACTTGACATTAGAAAAGCTCTGAGCAAACGAACTACACGATCTTGTGCTAGGCTTAGGATTGGGTCTTGTCCATCACATCATTCTCCTAATGATGTGATCCCGTTATCAACGACATCCAATGTCCATGGTCAGGAAACCGTAACCATCTATTGATCAACGAGCTAGTCAACTAGAGGCTTACTAGGGACATGGTGTTGTCTATGTATCCACACATGTATCTGAGTTTCCTATCAATACAATTCTAGCATGGATAATAAACGATTATCATGAACAAGGAAATATAATAATAACCAATTTATTATTGCCTCTAGGGCATATTTCCAACAGTCTCCCACTTGCACTAGAGTCAATAATCTAGTTCACATCACCATGTGATTAACACTCACAGGTCACATCACCATGTGACCAACATCCAAAGAGTTTACTAGAGTCAACAATCTAGTTCACATCACTATGTGATTAACACTCAATGAGTTCTGGTTTGATCATGTTATGCTTGTGAGAGAGGTTATTAGTCAACGGGTCTGAACCTTTCAGATCCGTGTGTGCTTTACGAATATCTATGTCATCTTGTGGATGCTACCACGCGCTACTTGGAGCCATTTCAAATAACTGCTCTACTATACGAATCCGGTTTACTACTCAGAGTCATCCGGATTAGTGTCAAAGTTCGCATCGACGTAACCCTTTACGACGAACTCCTTTTCACCTCCATAATCGAGAAAATTCCTTAGTCCACTAGATACTAAGGATAAGTTCGACCGCTGTCATGTGATCCATTCCCGGATCACTATTGTACCCCTTGACCAACTCATGGCAAGGCACACTTCATGTGCGGTACACAGCATAGCATACTGTAGAGCCTACGTCTAAAGCATAGGGGACGACCTTCGTCCTTTCTCTCTCTTCTGCTGTGGTCAGGTCTTGAGTCTTACTCAATACTCACACCTTGTAACACAGCCAAGAACTCCTTCTTTGCTGATCTATTTTGAACTCTTTCAAAATCATGTCAAGGTGTGCGTTCTTTGAAAGTATCATCAGGCGTCTTGATCTATCTCTATAGATCTTGATGCCCAATATGTAAGCAGCTTTATCCAGGTCTTCCTTTGAAAAACTCCTTTCAAACAACCCTTTATGCTTTCCAGAAATTTTACATCATTTCGGATCAACAATATGTCATTCACATATACTTATCAGAAATGTTGTAGCGCTCCCACTCACTTTATTGTAAATACAAGTTTCTAACAAACTTTGTATAAACCCAAAAACTTTGATCACTCCATCAAAGCGTATATTCTGACTCCGAGATGCTTGCTCTAATCCATGGAAGGATCGCTGGAGCTAGCATACCTTTTAGCATCCTTAGGATCGACAAAACCTTTCTGATTGTATCACATACAACCTTTCCTTACGAAAACTGGTAAGGAAACTTGTTTTGACATCCATCTGCCAGATTTCATAAATGCAGCTAATGCTAACATGATTCCGACGGACTTAAGCATCGCTACGGATGAGAAAATCTCATCGTAGTCAACTCCTTGAACTTGTGGAAATACTCTTTGCCACAAGTCGAGCTTCATAGACGGTAACATTACCGTCCACGTCCGTCTTCTTCTCAAAGATCCATTTATCTCGGATTTCATGGCTTCTAACCATTTATCGGAATATGGGCCCACCATCACTTCTCCATAGCTCGTAGGTTCAGTATTGTCCAACAACATGATATCTCAGACAGGATCACGTACCACTCTGAAGTAGCACGCATCCTCGTCGTCCTACGAGGTTTGGTAGTGACTTGATCCGAAGTTTCATGATCACTATCATAAGCTTCCACTTCAATTGGTGTAGGTGCCACAGGAACAACTTCCTGTGCCCTGGTACACGCTAGTTGAAGTTATGGTTCAATAACCTTATCAAGTTTCCACCATCCTCCCACTCAATTCTTTCGAGAGAAACTTTTCCTCGAGAAAGGAACCGTTTCTAGAAGCAATTACTTTTGCTTCCAGATCTGAAATAGGAGGTATACCCAACTGTTTTGGGTATTCTATGAAGATGCATTTATCCGCTTTGGGTTCGAGCTTATCAGCCTGAAACTTTTTCACATAAGCATCGCAGCCCCAAACTTTTAAGAAACGACAACTTAGGTTTCTCTAAACGGTGTCGTCTCAACGGAATTGCGTGGTGCCCCTTTTAAAGTGAATGCGGTTGTCTCTAATGCCTAACCCATAAACGATAGTGGTAATTCGATAAGAGACATCATGGTATGCACCATATCCAATAGGGTGCAGTTATGATGTTCGGACACACCATCACACTATGGTGTTCCAGGCGGTATTAATTGTGAAACACTTTCCACAATGTCTTAATTGTGTGCCAAACTCGTAACTCAGATACTCATCTCTATGATCATATCACAGACATTTTATCCTCTTGTCACGACGATCTTCAACTTCACTCTGAAATTACTTGAACCTTTCAATAATTCAGACTTGTGTTTCATCAAGTAAATACACTCAGCATCTACTCAAATCATCTGTGAAGTAAGAACATAACGATATCCACTGCATGCCTCAGCACTCATTGGACTGCATACATCAAAATGTATTACTTCCAATAAGTTGCTCTCTTGTTCCATCTTACTGAAAACGAGGCCTTTCAGTCATCTTGCCCATGTGGTATGATTTGCATGTCTCAAGTGATTCAAAATCAAGTGAGTCCAAACGATCCATCTGCATGGAGTTTCTTCATGCATATATACCAATAGACATGGTTCGCATGTCTCAATCTTTTCAAAAACGAGTGAGTCCAAAGATCCATCTACATGGAGCTTCTTCATGCGTTTTATACCAATATGACTCAAATGGCAGTGCCACAAGTATGTGGTACTATCATTACTATCTTATATCTTTTGGCATGAACATGTGTATCACTACGATCGAGATTCATTTTAGGTGCAAGACCATTGAAGGTATTATTCAAATAAACAGAGTAACCATTATTCTCCTTAAATGAATAACCGTATTGCGATAAACATAATCCAATCATGTTTGCTCAACGCAAACACCAAATCTCGATGGTAGAGGGAGCATGCGATGCTTGATCACATCAACCTTGGAAACACTTCCAACACATATCGTCATCTCACCTTTAGCTAGTCTCCGTTTATTCCGCAGCTTTTATTTCGAGTTACTAACACTTAGCAACCGAACCGGTATCTAATACCCTGGTGCTGCTAGGAGTACTAGTAAAGTACACATTCATATAATGTATATCCAATATACTTCTGTCGACCTTGCCTGCCTTCTCATCTACCAAGTATCTAGGGTAGTTCCGCTTCAGTGACCGTTCCCCTCATTACAGAAGCACTTAGTCTCGGGTTTGGGTTCAACCTTGGGATTCTTCACTAGAGCAGCAAATGATTTGCTGTTTCATGAAGTATCCCTTTTGCCCTTGCCCTTCTAGAAACTAGTGGTTTTACTAACCATCAACAATTGATGCTCCTTCTTGATTTCTACTTTCGCGGTGTCAAACATCGCGAGTTGCTCAAGGATCATCATCTATCCTTGATATTTATAGTTCATCACGAAGCTCTAATAGCTTGGTGGCAGTGATTATGGAGAACCATCACTATCTCATCTGGAAGATTAACTCCCACTCGATTCAAGTGATTGTAGTACTCAGACAATCTGAGCACATGCTCAACGATTGAGCTTTTCTCCCTTAGTTTGCAGGCTTAAGAAACTTGTCAGAGGTCTCATACCTCTTGACGTGTGCACTAGTCCGAAATCCCAATTTCAGTCTTCGGAACATCTTATATGTTCTGCGACGTTTCAAAAAACCGTCTTTGGTGCCACAATTCTAAACCGTTAGCATTACGCACTGAACTATCACGTAGTCATCAAAACGTGTATGTCAGATGTTTCGCGACATCTACAGACGACGCTGAGGTTCAGCACACCGAGCGGTGCATTAAGGACATAAGCCTTCTGTGCAGCAATGAGGACAATCCTCAGTTTTACGGACCCAGTCCGCATAATTGCTACTACCAACTTTCAACTAAATTTTCTCTAGGAACATATCTTAAACAGTAGAACTAAAGCGCAAGCTATGACATAATTTGCAAAGACCTTTTTGACTATGTTCATGATAATGAAGTTCATCTGATTATGAACTCCCACTCAGATAGACATCCCTCTAGTCATCTAAGTGATACATGATCCGAGCCAAACTAGGCCGTGTCCGATCATCACGTGAGACGGACTAGTCATCATCGGTGAACATCTCCATGTTGATCGTATCTACTATACGACTCATGTTCGACCTTTCGGTCTCTTGTGTTCCGAGGCCATGTCTGTACATGCTAGGCTCGTCAAGTCAACCTAAGTGTTTTGCATGTGTTCCGAGGCCATGTCTGTACATGCTAGGCTCGTCAACACCCGTTGTATTCGAACGTTAGAATCTATCACACCCGATCATCACGTGGTGCTTCGAAACAACGAACCTTCGCAACGGTGCACAGTTAGGGGAACACGTCTCTTGAAATTTTAGTGAGGGATCATCTTACTTACTACCGTCGTTCTAAGCAAATAAGATGCATAACATGATAAACATCACATGCAATCAAATAGTGACATGATATGGCCAATATCATTTTGCTCCTTTGATCTCCATCTTCGGGGCACCATGATCATCTTTGTCACCGGCATGACACCATGATCTCCATCATTGTGTCTTCATGAAGTTGTCACGCCAACGATTACTTCTACTTCTATGGCTAACGCGCTTAGCAATAAAGTAAAGTAATTTACATGGCGTTATTCAATGACACGCAGGTCATACAAAAAATAAAGACAACTCCTATGGCTCCTGCCGGTTGTCATACTCATCGACATGCAAGTCGTGATTCCTATTACAAGAATATGATCAATCTCATACATCACATATATCATTCATCACATCTTCTGGCCATATCACATCACATAGCACATGCTGCAAAAACAAGTTAGACGTCCTCTAATTGTTGTTGCAAGTTTTTACGTGGCTTGTATAGGTTTCTAGCAAGAACGTTTCTTACCTACGTAAAACCACAACGTGATATGCCAATTTCTATTTACCCTTCATAAGGACCCTTTTCATCGAATCCGTTCCGACTAAAGTGGGAGAGACAGACACCCGCTAGCCACCTTATGCAACTAGTGCATGTCAGTCGGTGGAACCTGTCTCACGTAAGCGTACGTGTAAGGTCGGTCCGGGCCGCTTCATCCCACAATGCCGCCGAAACAAGATAAGACTAGTAGCGGCAAGAAGAATTGGCAACATCTACGCCCACAACTGCTTTGTGTTCTACTCGTGCATAGAAACTACGCATAGACCTAGCTCATGATGCCACTGTTGGGGAACGTAGCAGAAATTCAAAATTTTCTACGCATCACCAAGATCAATCTATGGAGTAATCTAGCAACGAGGGGAAGGGGAGTGCATCTACATACCCTTGTAGATCGCGATGCGGAAGCGTTGCAAGAACGCGGATGAAGGAGTCGTACTCGTAGCGATTCGGATCGCGGTTGATTCCGATCTAAGCACCGAAGAACGGTGCCTCCGCGTTCAACACACGTGCAGCCCGGTGACGTCTCCCACGCCTTGATCCAGCAAGGAGAGAGGGAGAGGTTGGGGAAGACTCCATCCAGCAGCAGCACGACGCCATGGTGGTGATGGAGGAGCGTGGCAATCCTGCATGGCTTCGCCAAGCACTGCGGGAGAGGAGGAGGACAGGAAGAGGGGAAGGGCTGCGCCAAGAGAAGAAGAACTTCGTGCGTTGGGCTGCCCCTTTGCCTCCACTATATATAGGGGGAGAGGGAGGGGCTGCGCCCCATCTAGGGTTCCCTCCCCAGGGGTGGCGGCAGCCCCCAAACCCATCTAGGGTACGGCCAAGGGGAGGAGAGGGGGGCGCCACTAGGGTGGGCCTTAAGGCCCATCCGGACCTAGGGTTTGCCCCCTCCCACTCTCCCATGCGCCTTGGGCCTTGGTGGGGGGGCGCACCAGCCCACCTGGGGCTGGTCCCCTCCCACACTTGGCCCACGCAGCCTTCTGGGGCTGGTGGCCCCACTTGGTGGACCCCCGGGACCCTCCCGGTGGTCCCGGTACATCACCGATAACACCCGAAACTTTTCCGGTGACCAAAACAGGACTTCCCATATATAAATCTTTACCTCCGGACCATTCCGGAAGTCCTCGTGACTTCCGGGATCTCATCCGGGACTCCGAACAACATTCGGTAACCACGTACATACTTTCCCTATAACCCTAGCGTCATCGAACCTTAAGTGTGTAGACCCTACGGGTTCGGGAACCATGCAGACATGACCGAGACGTTCTCCGGTCAATAACCAACAGCGGGATCTGGATACCCATGTTGGCTCCCACATGTTCCACGATGATCTCATCGGATGAACCACGATGTCGGGGATTCAATCAATCCCGTATACACTTCCCTTTGTCTATCGGTATGTTACTTGCCCGAGATTCGATCGTCGGTACCCCTATACCTTGTTCAATCTCGTTACCGGCAGGTCTCTTTACTCGTTCCGTAACTCACATCATCTCGTGATCAACTCCTTGGTCACATTGTGCACATTATGATGATGTCCTATCGAGTGGGCCCAGAGATACCTCTCCGTTTACACGGAGTGACAAATCCCAGTCTCGATTCGTGCCAACTCAACAAACACTTTCGGAGATACCTGTAGTGCACCTTTATAGCCACCCAGTTACGTTGTGACGTTTGGTACACCCAAAGCATTCCTACGGTATCCGGGAGTTGCACAATCTCATGGTCTAAGGAACTGATACTTGACATTAGAAAAGCTCTGAGCAAACGAACTACACGATCTTGTGCTAGGCTTAGGATTGGGTCTTGTCCATCACATCATTCTCCTAATGATGTGATCCCGTTATCAATGACATCCAATGTCCATGGTCAGGAAACCGTAACCATCTATTGATCAACGAGCTAGTCAACTAGAGGCTTACTAGGGACATGGTGTTGTCTATGTATCCACACATGTATCTGAGTTTCCTATCAATACAATTCTAGCATGGATAATAAACGATTATCACGAACAAGGAAATATAATAATAACCAATTTATTATTGCCTCTAGGGCATATTTCCAACATACCTGTGGTATATTCTCACGGAGGTCGTGTTTCCAGACAGCTCTGGGAACTCTGCCAACTAGTCGTATCTCTTCTTCCTAGCGGACTGGGATGCAGGGTACAGTTGGGAGACCGCATCTCTTGCCTACCTATCCCGTTCGATAAGAGAGTATCTAATTGCCTACCTACCTACGAAAGTGTGTCCATGACATTTTGTTATATCTGATCCTCATTTGATGTTTTGCAGCTTGACGACGCAACACAGAGGACGGAAGACAAGTCCAATATGGGTGGCTTTGTCTGGGCCTTCTCCATTTGGATGTGGGAGCGGCTGCCGGTGGGGCGTCCGGAGAAGATGCCATGACGCCCATGGGGTGCCTATAGCGAAGATGGCGACGAGACTCGACACCCCACCGTAGCTTACGAGTGGGACGTTGTCAAACTCTACACGGGCCTAAACAAGACTTCGTACAAGACCTACACCAACGAGTTGGACGCTTTGACGCATACGCAGGTATATGAACTCGCTAAACACATTTCTCTTTGATTCCACTTTTGATCGAGAGTGGGAACTTACCAATGTATATGTAATAGGTAAACTGGTGTCCGTATGACCGAGAGTGGGACTTTGATCTGAACGTGATGTGCGATGCGGACCGTGGTCTCTGGCGGTGCATCGTGCCCATGATCTGTATGTACGCCGTCGAGTGGCACTTGCCACACCGCGTGGCCATGCAGTTTGGGGTGTATCAGCATACCCCACCGGGCCAGCCCACCGATATCGGCGGCCACACGCTCCACCTGTGAGCGCTTTGTTCTCTATGCACATGATTTCATTGCGTGGCGACTTTATTATGATGTTTCTTGTGGCCCATGCCTTGCAGGATGAGCCGGCAGAAGAATCAGTCGATCACAGACTGGGGAGAGAAGCATAAAATTCATGTGACGGAGTGGAACCGACGGAGATACCGGAAAGATGTGTAGAGGAAAGTGACGGACTGGGATGCTTACCTGGACCGACACATGAGGTGGTACGATGATGTCCAGAAGCACCGTCTTCGTCTCAGGCCTCGGTGGACGGCCGAAGACATCGCGGAGCTGGAGAGGGATGACCCCGAGGAAGAGGCCTACAAGACCGACATCAGAGACATGCACAGTGGATTTAGGGAGTTTGCACCCCTCATCAACAGAGTGGTAAGTTTGAACCGACGGTTGTATTTAAATTATTTTATTCGTCATCGTGACTAACTTATGCAGTTGCAGTCTGGTGAGCCGAACAGATGCATCTTTGAAGCCTCAGATGCACTAGGTGATATCTCCGGGAGCATACAATCTGAGAACAAAATGAGGAGGACGATGAAGGTACAATTTCAGCCTCCTCGGAACAGATGCATCTTGTTCACTTGCAATCATAAACCTGATACTTATTATGCCCTTGTTTCATTGTGAGTGCAGAAGTTCGTGAAGCGTTGTCGCAAACTAGTAGGGCTGCTTGGTGTGCTGGAGCTGGGTCGGTTGAAGCTTATCGGCCTGTAGCCACCCAGGGTCACATCGGCTCATCGAGCCATGTTCCTTCGTCGTCTAGGTTGGCTGAGGAGGAAGAGGATGACGAGGAGGAGGAGGAGGAGGCCATGTTGCAAATATGCCCTAGAGGCAATAATAAAATGGTTATTATTATATTTCCTTGTTCATGATAATTGTCTATTGTTCATGCTATAATTGTGTTATCTGGAAATCATAATACATGTGTGAATACATAGACCACAACGTGTCCCTAGTAAGCCTCTAGTTGACTAGCTCGTTGATCAACAGATAGTCATGGTTTCCTGACTATGGACATTGGATGTCATTGATAACGGGATCACATCATTAGGAGAATGATGTGATGGACAAGACCCAATCCTAAGCATAGCACAAAGATCGTGTAGTTCGTTTGCTAGAGCTTTTCCAAATGTCAAGTATCATTTCCTTAGACCATGAGATTGTGCAACTCCCGGATACCGTAGGAGTGCTTTGGGTGTGCCAAACGTCACAACGTAACTGGGTGGCTATAAAGGTGCACTACGGGTATCTCCGAAAGTGTCTGTTGGGTTGGCACGAATCGAGACTGGGATTTGTCACTCCGTTTGACGGAGAGGTATCTCTGGGCCCACTCGGTAATGCATCATCATAATGAGCTCAATATGACCAAGTGTTTGGTCACGGGATCATGCATTACGGTACGAGTAAAGTGACTTGCCAGTAACGAGATTGAACGAGGTATTGGGATACCGACGATCGAATCTCGGGCAAGTAACGTACCGATTGACAAAGGGAATTGTATACGGGATTGATTGAATCCTCGACATCGTAGTTCATCCGATGAGAACATTGTGGAACATGTGGGAGCCAACATGGGTATCCATATCCCACTGTTGGTTATTGACCGGAGAGTCGTCTCGGTCATGTCTGCATGTCTCCCGAACCCGTAGGGTCTACACACTTAAGGTTCGGTGACGCTAGGGTTGTAGAGATATTAGTATGCGGAAACCCAAAAGTTGTTCGGAGTCCCGGATGAGATCCCGGACGTCATGAGGAGTTCCGGAATGGTCCGGAGGTGAAGAATTATATATAGGAAGTCCAGTTTCGGCCACCGGGAAAGTTTCGGGGGTTATCGGTATTGTACCGGGACCACCGGAAGGGTCCCGGGGGTCCACCGGGTGGGGCGACCTATCCCGGAGGGCCCCATGGGCTGAAGTGGGGAGGGTAACCAGCCACTGGTGGGCTGGTGCGCCCCCCTTGGGCCTCCCCTGCGCCTAGGGTTGGAAACCCTGGGGGTGGGGGGCGCCCCACTTGGCTTGGGGGGCAAGCCACCCCCTTGGCCGCCGCCCCCCTGGAGATGGGATCTCCCAGGGCCGGCGCCCCCCCAGGGACCCTTTATATAGTGGGGGGGAGGGAGGGCAGCAGTACCACAGCCCCTGGCGCCTCCCTCTCCCTCCCGTAACACCTCTCCCTCTCGCTGAGCTTGGCGAAGCCCTGCCGAGATCCCCGCTACTTCCACCACCACGCCGTCGTGCTGCTGGATCTCCATCAACCTCTCCTTCCCCCTTGCTGGATCAAGAAGGAGGAGACGTTGCTGCTCCGTACGTGTGTTGAACGCGGAGGTGCCGTCCATTCGGCGCTCGGTCATCGGTGATTTGGATCACGACGAGTACGACTCCATCAACCCCGTTCTCGCGATCTATAAGGGTATGTAGATGCACTCCTTCCCTCTCGTTGCTAGTAAACTCCATAGATGGATCTTGGTGATGCGTAGAAAATTTTAAATTTCTGCTACGATCCCCAACAGTGGCATGATGAGCCAGGCCTATGCGTAGTTTCTATGCACGAGTAGAACACAAACTTGTTGTGGGCGTAGATGTTGTCAATTTTCTTGCCACTACTAGTCTTATCTTGTTTCGGCGGCATTGTGGGATGAAGCGGCCCGGACCGACCTTACACGTACGCTTACGTGAGACAGGTTCCACCGACTGACATGCACTAGTTGCATAAGGTGGCTAGCGGGTGTCTGTCTCTCCCACTTTAGTCGGAACGGATTCGATGAAAAGGGTCCTTATGAAGGGTAAATAGAAATTGGCACATCACGTTCTGGTTTTACATAGGTAAGAAACGTTCTTGCTAGAAACCTATAGAAGCCACGTAAAAACTTGCAACAACAATTAGAGGACGTCTAACTTGTTTTTGCAGCATATGCCTTGTGATGTGATATGGCCAAAAGGATGTGATGAATGAGATATATGTGATGTATGAGATTGATCATGTTCTTGTAATAGGAATCACGACTTGCATGTCGATGAGTATGACAACCGGCAGGAGCCATAGGTGTTGTCTTTATTTTTTGTATGACCTGCGTGTCATTGAATAACGCCATGTAAATTACTTTACTTTATTGCTAAACACGTTAGCCATAGAAGTAGAAGTAATCGTTGGCGTGACAACTTCATGAAGACATGATGATGGAGATCATGGTGTCATGCGGGTGACGAAGATGATCATGGCGCCCGAAGATGGAGATCAAAGGAGCAAAATGATATTGGCCATATCATGTCACTATTTGATTGCATGTGATGTTTATCATGTTTTACATCTTATTTGCTTAGAACGACGGTAGCTTAAATAAGATGATCCCTCGCAATAATTTCAAGAAAATGTTCCCCCTAACTGTGCACCGTTGCGAAGGTTCGTTGTTTCGAAGCACCACGTGATGATCGGGTGTGATAGATTCTAACGTTCGAATACAACGGGTGTAAGCCAGATTTACACACGCAATACACTTAGGTTGACTTGATGAGCCTAGCATGTACAGACATGGCCTCGGAACACGGAAGACCGAAAGGTCGAGCATGAGTCGTATAGAAGATACGATCAACATGAAGATGTTCACCGATGTTGACTAGTCCGTCTCACGTAATGATCGGACACGGCCTAGTTGACTCGGATCATGTTTCACTTAGATGACTAGAGGGATGTCTATCTGAGTGGGAGTTCATTGAATAATTTGATTAGATGAACTTAATTATCATGAACTTAGTCTAAAATCTTTACAATATGTCTTGTAGATCAAATGGCCCACGTTGCCCTCAACTTCAACGCGTCACTAGAGAAAACCAAGCTGAAAGATGGTGGCAGCAACTATACGGACTGGGTCCGGAACCTGAGGATCATCCTCATAGCTGCCAAGAAAGATTATGTCCTAGAAGCACCGCTAGGTGAAGCACCCATCCCTGAGAACCAAGACGTTATGAACGCTTGGTAGTCACGTGCTGATGATTACTCCCTCGTTCAGTGCGGCATGCTTTACAGCTTAGAACCGGGGCTCTAAAAGCGTTTTGAGCAACACGGAGCATATGAGATGTTCGAAGAGCTGAAAATGGTTTTCCAAGCTCATGCCCGGGTCGAGAGATATGAAGTCTCCGACAAGTTCTTCAGTTGTAAGATGGAGGAAAACAGTTCTGTCAGTGAGCACATACTCAAAATGTCTGGGTTACACAACCGCTTGACTCAGCTGGGAGTTAATCTCCTGGATGACGCGGTCATTGACAGAATCCTTCAGTCGCTTCCACCGAGCTACAAGAGCTTTGTGATGAACTTCAATATGCAGGGGATGGAAAAGACCATTCCTGAGGTATATTCAATGCTGAAATCAGCGGAGGTGGAGATCAAAAAGGAACATCAAGTGTTGATGGTGAATAAAACCACTAAGTTCAAGAAAGGCAAGGGTAAGAAGAACTTCAAGAAGGACGGCAAGGGAGTTGCCGCGCCCGGTAAGCCAGTTGCCCGGAAGAAGCCAAAGAATGGACCCAAGCCTGAGACTGAGTGCTTTTATTGCAAGGGAAGTGGTCACTGGAAGCGGAACTACCCCAAATACTTAGCGGACAAGAAGGCCGGCAACACCAAAGGTATATGTGATATACATGTAATTGATGTGTACCTTACCAGTACTCGTAGTAGCTCCTGGGTATTTGATACCGGTGCGGTTGCTCATATTTGTAACTCAAAATAGGAGCTGCGGAATAAGCGGAGACTCGCGAAGGACGAGGTGACGATGCGCGTCGGGAATGGTTCCAAGGTCGATGTGATCGCCGTCGGCACGCTACCTCTACATTTACCTACGGGATTAGTTTTAAACCTCAATAATTGTTATTTAGTGCCAGCTTTGAGTATGAACATTGTATCAGGATCTCATTTAATTCGAGATGGCTACTCATTTAAATCCGAGAATAATGGTTGTTCTGTTTATATGAGAGATATGTTTTATGGTCATGCCCCGCTGGTCAATGGTTTATTCTTAATGAATCTCGAACGTGATGTTACACATATTCATAGTGTGAATACCAAAAGATGTAAAGTTGATAACGATAGTCCCACATACTTGTGGCACTGCTGCCTTGGTCACATTGGTGTCAAACGCATGAAGAAGCTCCATGCAGATGGACTTTTGGAGTCTCTTGATTACGAATCATTTGACACGTGCGAACCATGCCTCATGGGCAAGATGACCAAGACTCCGTTCTCCGGAACAATGGAGCGAGCAACCAACTTATTAGAAATCATACATGCTGATGTGTGCGGTCCAATGAGTGTTGAGGCTCGCGGTGGCTATCGTTATGTTCTCACTCTCACTGATGACTTGAGTAGATATGGGTATGTCTACCTAATGAAACACAAGTCTGAGACCTTTGAAAAGTTCAAGGAATTTCAGAGTGAGGTTGAGAATCAACGTGATAGAAAATTAAAATTCTTACGATCAGATCGTGGAGGGGAATATTTGAGCCACGAATTTGGCACACACTTAAGGAAATGTGGAATTGTTTCACAACTCACGCCGCCTGGAACACCTCAGCGAAATGGTGTGTCCGAACGTCGTAATCGCACTCTATTGGATATGGTGCGATCTATGATGTCTCTTACCGATCTACCGCTCTCATTTTGGGGCTATGCTTTATGGACTGCCGCATTCACTTTAAATAGGGCTCCATCGAAATCCGTTGAGATGACACCGTATGAATTATGGTTTGGGAAGAAACCTAAGCTGTCGTTTCTAAAAGTTTGGGGATGCGATGCTTATGTCAAGAAACTTCAACCTGAAAAGCTCGAACCCAAGTCAGAAAAATGTGTCTTCATAGGATACCCTAAGGAAACCATTGGGTATACCTTCTACCTCAGATCCGAAGGCAAGATTTTTGTTACGAAGAACGGGTCCTTTCTGGAGAAAGAGTTTCTCTCGAAGGAAGTAAGTGGGAGGAAAGTGGAACTTGATGAGGTGATAGTCACCCCTTCCGAACCGGAAAGTAGCGCAGCGCGGGAAGATGTGCCTGTGGTGCCTGCACCGACTGGGGAGAAAGCTAATGATGATGATCATGAAGCTTCAGATCAAGTTACTACTAAACTTCGTAGGTCCACAAGGACACGTTCCACACCAGAGTGGTATGGCAACCCTGTCCTGGAAATCATGTTGTTAGACAACGGTGAACCTTCGAACTATGAAGAAGCAATGGCGGGCCCAGATTCCGACAAATGGCTAGAAGCCATGAAATCCGAGATAGGATCCATGTATGAAAACGAAGTATGGACTTTGACTGACTTGCCCGATGATCGACGAGCGATAGAAAACAAATGGATCTTTAAGAAGAAGACAGACGCGGATGGTAATGTGACCATCTATAAGGCTCGACTTGTCGCTAAGGGTTATCGACAAGTTCAAGGGGTTGACTACGATGAGACTTTCTCACCCGTAGCGAAGCTGAAGTCCGTCCGAATCATGTTAGCAATTGCCACAATCTATGATTATGAGATATGGCAAATGGACGTCAAAACGACATTCCTTAATGGCTTCCTTAAGGAAGAATTGTATATGATGCAGCCGGAAGGTTTTGTCGATCCTAAGAATGCTAACAAGGTATGCAAGCTCCAGCGCTCCATCTATGGGCTGGTGCAAGAATCTCGGAGTTGGAACATTCGATTTGATGAGATTATCAAAGCGTTTGGGTTTACACAGACTTATGGAGAAGCCTGTGTTTACAAGAAAGTGAGTGGGAGCTCTGTAGCATTTCTCTTATTATATGTGGATGACATACTATTGATGGGAAATGATATAGAATTCTTGGAAAGTATAAAGGCCTATTTGAATAAGTGTTTTTCAATGAAGGACCTTGGAGAAGCTGCTTATATATTAGGCATCAAGATCTATAGAGATAGATCAAGATGCCTCATTGGTCTTTCACAGAGTACGTACCTTGACAAGATATTGAAGAAGTTCAATATGGATCAGTCCAAGAAGGGGTTCTTGCCTGTATTGCAGGGTGTGCAATTGAGCACGGCTCAATGCCCGACCACGGCAGAAGATAGAGAAAAGATGAGTGTCATCCCCTATGCCTCGGCCGTAGGGTCTATTATGTATGCCATGCTGTGTACCAGACCTGATGTAAACCTTGCCGTAAGTTTGGTAGGAAGGTACCAAAGTAATCCCGACATGGAACACTGGACAGCGGTCAAGAATATCCTGAAGTACCTGAAAAGGACTAAGGATATGTTTCTCGTATATGGAGTGACGAAGAGCTCGTCGTAAAGGGTTACGTCGACGCTAGCTTCGACACAGATCTGGATGACTCTAAGTCACAAACCGGATACGTGTATATTTTGAATGGAGGGGCAGTAAGCTGGTGCAGTTGCAAGCAAAGCGTCGTGGCGGGATCTACATGTGAAGCGGAATACATGGCGGCCTCAGAGGCAGCACAGGAAGCAATCTGGATAAAGGAGTTCATTACCGACCTAGGGGTGATTCCCAATGCGTCGGGCCCGATGACTCTCTTCCGTGACAACACTGGAGCTATTGCCCTTGCCAAGGAGCCCAGGTTTCACAGGAAGACCAGGCATATCAAGCGTCGCTTCAACTCCATTCGTGAAAATGTTCAAAATGGAGACATAGATATTTGTAAAGCACATACGGACCTGAATGTAGCAGATCCGTTGACTAAACCTCTCCCTAGAGCAAAACATGATCAACACCAGAACTCTATGGGTGTTCGATTCATCACAATGTAACTAGATTATTGACTCTAGTGCAAGTGGGAGACTATTGGAAATATGCCCTAGAGGCAATAATAAAATGGTTATTATTATATTTCCTTGTTCATGATAATTGTCTATTGTTCATGCTATAATTGTGTTATCCAGAAATCGTAATACATGTGTGAATACATAGACCACAACGTGTCCCTAGTAAGCCTCTAGTTGACTAGCTCGTTGATCAACAGATAGTCATGGTTTCCTGACTATGGACATTGGATGTCATTGATAACGGGATCACATCATTAGGAGAATGATGTGATGGACAAGACCCAATCCTAAGCATAGCACAAAGATCGTGTAGTTCGTTTGCTAGAGCTTTTCCAAATGTCAAGTATCATTTCCTTAGACCATGAGATTGTGCAACTCCCGGATACCGTAGGAGTGCTTTGGGTGTGCCAAACGTCACAACGTAACTGGGTGGCTATAAAGGTGCACTACGGGTATCTCTGAAAGTGTCTGTTGGGTTGGCACGAATCGAGACTGGGATTTGTCACTCCGTTTGACGGAGAGGTATCTCTGGGCCCTCGGTAATGCATCATCATAATGAGCTCAATATGACCAAGTGTTTGGTCATGGGATCATGCATTACGGTACGAGTAAAGTGACTTGCCGGTAACGAGATTGAACGAGGTATTGGGATACCGACGATCGAATCTCGGGCAAGTAACGTACCGATTGACAAAGGGAATTGTATACGGGATTGATTGAATCCTCGACATCGTGGTTCATCCGATTAGATCATCGTGGAACATGTGGGAGCCAACATGGGTATCCAGATCCCGCTGTTGGTTATTGACCGGAGAGTCGTCTTAGTCATGTCTGCATGTCTCCCGAACCCGTAGGGTCTACACACTTAAGGTTCGGTGACGCTAGGGTTATAGAGATATTAGTATGCGGAAACTCGAAAGTTGTTCGGAGTCCCGGATGAGATCCCGGACGTCACGAGGAGTTCCGGAATGGTCCGGAGGTGAAGAATTATATATAGGAAGTCCAGTTTCGGCCACCGTGAAAGTTTCGGGGGTTATCGGTATTGTACCGGGACCACCGGAAGGGTCCCGGGGGTCCACCGGGTGGGGCCACCTATCCCGGAGGGCCCCATGGGCTGAAGTGGGGAGGGGAACCAGCCACTGGTGGGCTGGTGCGCCCCCCTTGGGCCTCCCCTGCGCCTAGGGTTGGAAACCCTGGTGGTGGGGGGGGGGGGCGCCCCACTTGGCTTGGGGGGCAAGCCACCCCCTTGGCCGCCGCCCCCCCTGGAGATGGGATCTCCCAGGGTCGGCGCCCCCCAGGTGTAACATCCCAAATTTTCAATTTGGAATGTTATACATAGATCATCATTGCATATCATGTTTTATTGCATTTTGACAAATCCTCGATAAATCCTAAGCAACTCAAGGACCCTCGCAGAGAGTTGGGGATTTTCTCGAATTTTCTTATTTGATTTTTCAAACGAGGATTGGGATTTTAATTATTTTTCTCTCCGAAAAAATATTTCATTTTAAAATAAACGAGAGGAGAAAATATGACTTCTCCAAAACAATTGAAATACTGGAGGAAAAATGTTAAAATCATAATTTGGAATTTATTGGATTTTATTTGCAATTTTTATTGCATTTAAAAATATGCATGTTTTCAAAATGTTTATTTTTGATTTTAAAAATGTTCACCCTATTCTAGATTTTCTAACAAGACGGGGAAAATTTATTTTATATTTTTCTGATTTTTATTTATTTTTCTACGCAATTTTCTTCGCGGAACTTATTTTAAAAAAAACGCCCGCGCCGACTGGGCCAAAGGCCCAGCCGACGGCCCGCCCCGTCGCCTTCCTCCTCCCGCACGCCGACGCGCCGCCGGAGTCCGCCGCCCGCACGCCTCCCGAGCCCGACCCCTTCCGCAAGCCGCCCGCACCCCCCTACTATATATAGCCCCCCCTCTCCGTTTTCGCCATCACCGCCGCCGGAGAAGCC
>NC_057811.1:99535154-99543305 GCF_018294505.1 Triticum aestivum | reverse complement strand
GGAGCCTCCGCCCCCGAGCCCCGCACCCCGCCGCCGACCCCGCCCGCCGGAGCCCTCGCCGAAGCGAGCCCCGTCGAGGTACTGCCGCCGCCGTTCCCGTCGTGTTGACCCGTTTTCTGAAAAAAAATATCTTTTGTTTAAAAAAAACCCTAGATCGGTTTTTTTTCGGTTTTCTTATTTTACGAGCGTTCACCGAACCGTTCGTTTTAACGAACGCGTTCGTCGGTTTTTCTCTGTTAACGAACGTCCGTTATTTAACCGTTCGTCCGTTTTTCTTTTCGTCGGATTTTTCTCGTTATTTTCTCAGATTCGATTTCTGATCGAATTTTCGAATCTGTATAACTTCTCGCCCGTTTATCGGAATCAGGTGATTCAAGCGCCTAGAGTTTCGTCTCGAAATTCTCTTTTCGTTTAACCTACTCAAACAAGTTTTTGCTACAGTAAAATTTGACCTAGATCCAGATTAGCAAACAAAGTTTCTTTCTTTCGCCGTTTGATTTTTGTTGCTTCTTTCGAGTTGATTCTTTTTGCAAACCGGAGTTCTTAAGTTGAACTTTCTGGTTGGATCATTCATTCGAGTTTTACCTGTGCATTAGATGAGTACTGATTGTATGCTTGTTTGTTTGCGATAGAGTACCCGGAGTGTGCCGCTTGTTACTTCGACTCGCTAGGTTTTGCGGATCATCAGCAAGGCAAGTAACACTTTGATCATGTACCTTCCATACCCAGTTTTATTGCATTAGTTCTATTCCTCAAACATTGCATGATTAGGATCTAATTAAACTGTGGGTATTGGGAAGTAGTTGAGGTAGTGCCTATTACCTGTTTTATTTTATCAAACCCTCGGGAGTTACTTCTACGTTGCTTTTATATTGCCATGCTATGCTCGTAGACGTGGATTTGGGTTTGAGAGATATTCATGACAGATGTGAGTGTTTAATAATGGTTCAACTTAAGGTGGCAACTAAAACTCACATCTGGGTGGATTGAGGCACCTGGAGAACCCAGTGTTGTCTGTATGTATAAGGTCCGCCACCCAGGCTCAAAGGGATCATAAGATTATTCATGCTAGAAACTTCCGTGTGCAGCCGCAAGCTATTATGGGCTCTAGCATAGCTGAGTAGGTTACAGGATCTCTTGAAGAGGTGGACTAGCAGATGTAGGGGAAAGTAGGTGTACCGGTCCATCCAGAGTAGGGAGTGACTGTTTCTGAAAGACTGTGTCTCGGTCATCCGTTTCTCAAACATCATGCAGTGCGAGAATCAAGCGGAGGCGATCGAGTCTTGTGGGGAAAAGTGCACAAACCTCTGCAGAGTGTACAAACTGATCATGATTAGCCGTGTCCCCGGTTATGGACAACTTGAGTATCTAGTACCTGGATTATCATTTGAATCTCATCACCGTGATACTTATAATTAATTTTGTTGGGTTAATGATGACACTTAATTGGGATTGAGTTGGAGGTACCTTCTCAATGTTTCAACCAACATGATAGTTAAATAAAATTTATTCCTTTGCAGTAGGATAAAATTGGCTTTTCGCAAAACTGTAACCATAGAGCTTTCCACCAGCCATATATGCATATAGTATAGCATTATCATTGTTCATTGCTCTCTATGTGTTACTTTGCCAGCATATTCTATGTGCTGACCCGTTTCCGGGCTGCAACGTTTCATGTTGCAGACTTTTCAGACGACGAGTAAGGTGCCTTAGGTCATGGTCTTATACTCAGTGATGCCGCTGGAGTTGATGGACTCACTTATCTTCCAAGTCTTCCGCTGTTATCTTTTTTAGATGGCCTTAAGCCATGCTTATCATACTTAATCTCTTCGGAGATTTTCGATGTAATAAGTGTGTGATTGCTACTCTGTTATAAATCCTCCATTTGTACTGTGCGTGTCAGCATTACTGATCCAGGGATGACACTGGTGCACAGCAGCACAGGCCATTTGAGGTCTGGTCGCTACAAAGTTGGTATCAGAGCACACGTTGACTATAGGACACGACCACTAAGCTTAAGCCCTAGAAAAACTTCCCTCTTCTCATTTCTGACTCCTCTCCACTTTCTACTCTTTTAGGAATGGCGAATGCAAGGAGCAAGTTCATGCAACCCGACGAAGACACGCCATTTGGACGACATTTGAAGGAAGTCACCAATACTTGAACATAGGAATACCAAGCGTCACCGGAACCTACAACGCTACATTTCCTGAAGAGGAGAGCTGGAAGATTCAAGTTATCATTCCAGGAAGAACGTTTGCGCCAATTACGGAACCCATAAGATTGGTTTTCGAAGCACCAACTTGGAGCTTAGGGAAGAGCATGGCCGCACATATCGCCATGGGACGCATTGGAGAAGTCTATCACCAGGAGCTTAAGGATACAATTTATCAAATTTGTGGACATCGAGACGCGCAATGGGAGATAATCAAGACCAAGAAGGATGGATCAATTGCAGCTTTCATCCAGGAGCAGAACCAACATATTCGACGCCAGGAGAACCAGATATGCACGGACAAGGAAGAACTGAAGAAGGCATTCACGAAGATCAAGGAAACTCCAAGAAGAACTCAAGACTACACGCGAAGATTATTTGGATGAAATCAACGCACTAGTAGGGAAGATTGACGACCTGGAGAATAAGATTGGAGCATCCGTGGGAAATCCAGTGCCAAAAGCAGAAGTCGACGAATGCACTTGTCCGGATAACTACATCATCATCGACGACACCGACTCGGAACCAAGTGAAGACGAATGGATTGATGAAGCTGGAGCAGACATCATGGAGTCTTCAACGGATCAGAATTTGTAGTAGACTACCATATCAGAAGTAGTTTTCCCCCATTGAGTAGTATAGCTCAAGCACTTTGTAACGCTAGTTAGATCGATTGTTTTGCCTTGTTTGGATTGATTGAGTGATATTGATTGAATTTGTCTCATGAGCATAAGGGTAGTGTTTTCTCTCTAGACCTCATTCTATTCTTAAATCTCATCTTTTCTAAACCTATCAGATGCCTCCGAGACGCGACACCGGATTTGTTTTCCCTCCAGAGATCACCCAGTTGATTCAGCAACAGAATGCCTTGATGCAAGTGTTAGTTCAGAACCAAGGCAACAACAACAACAACAACCCACCGCCACCACCACCTGTTGACCACTTAGCCCGTTTCTTAAGGCTAAACCCGCCGGTGTTTTCCAGTAGCACCGAGCCGATTGTTGCAGATGATTGGCTCCGCAAAGTTGGAAGGGAGTTAACCACTGCAGGATGCACAGATGCGGAAAGAGTGCGTTTTGCCGCACATCAGCTTGATGGACCCGCAGCATCATGGTGGGAGAATTATACAGCCACACACCCCATAGACACTGTCACATGGGACCAGTTTCAGCAAGCTTTCCGTACAACTCATGTTTCAGCAGGAGCTATGGCTATGAAGAAGCGTGAGTTTCGCAACCTACGCCAAGGAGGACGCACCGTAGGCCAGTATGTGGAAGATTTCAGTAAGTTAGCACGTTATGCACCAGATGACGTTGCTACGGATGCAGCCAAGCAGGAGAAGTTTCTGGAAGGGTTGAATGACGAGCTGAGTATGCAGTTGATGGTAGCAACCTTCAACAACTACCAGGTGCTGGTAGATAGAGCTCTCATGATAGAAGGGAAGCAACAACAGATTGAAAACCGCAAGAGGAAGTATGGACAAGGGAAGTATAATTCTGGAGCCCAGCAGAAGCCACGATTTACCCCGAAGCCGGGAGGACAGTTTCAGCATACCCATGGAGGAGGTAGTTCGCAAAACCATAATGGCTCCAAGAATGGTAATGGGAATGGAGGAGGAAACGGACAGAACCGCACCAACCCATCTACCCCAAGCAAGAGAGATCTAAGTCACATTACTTGTTTCAAGTGCCAGAAGACGGGACATTATGCAACTGATTGTCCCGAAGCCCAAAATGGAAATGGCAATGGAAGCTCTGGGAAGAAGCCGAACCCGTTCAACAAAGGACATGTGAACCACGTGAGCGTGGAGGATATTGAAGCTCAGCCTGATGCAGTAATAGGTAAGTTTTTGGTTAAGTCATTTACTGCAACCGTTCTTTTCGATACTGGTGCATCGCATTCATACATATCAAGGGGATTCGTAAACAAGTTTAAGATGTCCACCCAAGTTCTCAAAAGCCCCATGTTAGTAACCTCGCCAGGAGCAGAGTATATGGCCACCCAAGGATGTTTTCAGATACCATTGGCCATTGGAAGGCATGTTTTCCCCACAGACCTCATTGTTTTGGAATCGCAAGGTTTGGATGTGATTTTGGGAATGGATTGGCTATCGTTGTATGGAGGAAACATCGATTGTGCCAGCAAGACTATTTTGCTTACCACCCCGGAAGGAAAAAGGATCAAGTATGTATCCAGGCATATGCCGAAGAGGACTCAAGTGAATTCCTTATCAGGAGTTGTACAGGAGGAAGTACCAGTGGTGAAGGATTATCCGGATGTATTTCCAGAGGAGTTGCCAGGCATGCCACCAGATAGAGACATTGAGTTCTTGATTGAACTTTTGCCAGGCACAGGGCCAATATCTAAGAGACCGTACAGGATGCCCGCAAAGGATTTGGAGGAAATTAAGAAGCAGATCAAGGAGTTACTGGATAAAGGCTATATTCTCCCAAGTTCGTCACCTTGGGGATCACCAGTACTTCTAGTAGAGAAGAAAGATGGATCACTAAGGATGGTTGTTGATTACCGAGGATTGAATGAAGTGACCATCAAAAACAAGTACCCACTGCCGATGATCAATGATTTGTTTGACCGCCTGCAAGGAGCTAAAGTATTCTCCAAGATTGATCTACGATCAGGGTACCATCAGTTAAAGATTCGAGAGCAGGATATACCCAAGACAGCATTTACCACCAGATATGGATTGTATGAGTATACCGTTATGTCATTTGGACTGACTAACGCACCTGCCTATTTCATGAACCTGATGAACAAAGTGTTTATGGAGTTTTTGGATAAGTTCGTCGTGGTGTTCATTGATGATATTTTAATCTTTTCCAAGGATGAAGAAGAGCATGAGGAGCATTTACGATTGGTACTTGAGAAGCTCAGAGAACATCAGTTATATGCCAAGTTCAGCAAATGTGAGTTTTGGTTGAAGGAAGTTGGATTCCTTGGACATGTTATTTCTGGAGAAGGAATAGCAGTAGACCCTGCCAAGGTTGACACAGTGACCAGTTGAGAATCACCCACCACAGTTGGAGAAATCCGGAGTTTTCTTGGACTTGCAGGATACTACCGGAGATTTATTGAGAATTTCTCAAGGATTGCTAAGCCCATGACTGAGCTATTGAAGAAGGACACCAAGTTTAATTGGACTGAGGAATGTGAAGCTAGTTTCCAGGAGTTGAAGAAACGATTGGTTACATCACCAGTGTTGATTCTGCCGGATCAACGCAAGGACTATGAAGTTTATTGCGACGCTTCTCGTCGAGGACTTGGAGCAGTGCTTATGCAGGAAGGAAGAGTTGTTTCGTATGCTTCACGACAACTTAAACCCCATGAGAAGAATTATGCTACGCATGATTTGGAATTAGCAGCCGTGGTGCATGCATTGAAGACATGGAGACATTTTCTCATCGGAAACCATTGTGAGGTGTACACGGATCACAAGAGTTTGAAGTACATTTTCACGCAGAAGGAGTTAAACCTCAGACAGAGGAGATGGTTGGAGCTCATCAAAGACTATGATATGAGATTGCATTATCACCCAGGAAAGGCTAACGTAGTAGCAGATGCGTTGAGCCGCAAGAGTCATATCAACACCCTCATGACAGGAAAGTTACCTCAGGAGTTAGCCGAGGACATACGTGAGCTATGTTTGGAGATAGTCCCAAGAGGCTATTTAGCGTCATTGGATATTCAGTCTACCTTGATGGACAAGATCAGAGAAGCTCAGAAGACAGACAAGGAGATTGAAGAGATAAAGGAGAAGATGAGCAAAGGAAAAGCCAAGGGATTTCGTGAGGATGAGCACGATACCTTATGGTTCGAGGACCGCGTATACGTGCCAAAGGATCCGGAGATCAGGAAGTTGATTTTGCAAGAAGCCCATGATTCACCGTACTCGATACACCCAGGGAATACCAAGATGTATTTGGATTTGAAGGATACTTTCTGGTGGACCGGAATGAAGAAGGATATTGCGGAGTTTGTAGCAGTTTGTGATGTATGTCAGAGAGTGAAGGCAGAGCATCAGAAGCCAGCAGGATTGCTGCAGCCATTGCCGATACCCGAATGGAAGTGGGATAAAATAGGCATGGATTTTATCACAGGATTACCAAGGACCCATTCAGGCTATGACTCGATATGGGTTGTAGTCGACCATTTGACGAAAGTGGCTCATTTCATTCCAGTAAAGACCACTTACACCAGTGCTAAGTTGGCAAAGATATACATGACCAGGATCGTATGTTTGCATGGAGTTCCGAGGACCATTGTATCAGACAGAGGAACCCAATTTACCTCGAAGTTTTGGAAGCAGCTACATGAAACATTGGGAACCAGGCTGGAATTTAGTACAACATTTCACCCGCACACAGATGGACAAACCGAGAGAGTCAACCAGATTTTGGAGGACATGTTGAGAGCATGTGCACTAGATTATGGATCAAGTTGGGACGACAATTTGCCATATGCGGAGTTTTCTTATAACAACAGTTATCAAACCAGTTTGAAGATGGCCCCTTTCGAAGCTTTGTACGGAAGGAGGTGCAGAACACCGTTGTTGTGGGATGAAGTTGGAGACCGTCAGTTGTTTGGACCAGATTTGATTAAGGAGTCTGAACAGAAAGTGAAGTTGATTCGCGATAGGCTCAAGGTAGCCCAGTCCAGGCAGAAGAGTTATGCTGATTCTAAACGCAAGGAGACCGTTCATGAAATCGGAGACAGAGTGTACCTTCGAGTATCACCACTACGAGGAGTGAAGCGCTTTGGAGTTAAGGGAAAGTTAGCGCCTCGTTTTATCGGACCATACAGAGTGTTGGAACGTATGGGAGAAGTTGCCTACAAGCTGGAATTGCCCGAAGGATTGTCTGAAGTTCACGATGTATTCCATGTTTCGCAGTTGAAGAAGTGCCACGCAGAGATGGCTGAGATACCACTGAGAGATACTGTGCCACTGGAAGCGATTCAGTTGGAAAGTGATTTGACCTATGAGGAGAAGCCAGTTAAGATTCTCGAGTATGCCAGCCGAGTTACCCGCAGCAAGGTTATCAAGTTTTGCAAAGTTCAGTGGAGTCACCACACAGAAGATGAGGCCACCTGGGAGCGAGAGGAAGATCTACGGAAAAACCACTCCCACCTGTTTTCTAGCCAACCCGAATCTCGAGGGCGAGATTCATCTTAAGGGGGTAGGTTTGTAACATCCCAAATTTTTAATTTGGAATGTTATACATAGATCATCATTGCATATCATGTTTTATTGCATTTTGACAAATCCTCGATAAATCCTCAGCAACTCAAGGACCCTCGGAGAGAGTTGGGGATTTTCTCGAATTTTCTTATTTGATTTTTCAAACGAGGATTGGGATTTTAATTATTTTTCTCTCCGGAAAAATATTTCATTTTAAAATAAACGAGAGGAGAAAATATGACTTCTCCAAAACAATTGAAATACTGGAGGAAAAATGTTAAAATCATAATTTGGAATTTATTGGATTTTATTTGCAATTTTTATTGCATTTAAAAATATGCATGTTTTCAAAATGTTTATTTTTGATTTTAAAAATGTTCACCCTATTCTAGATTTTCTAACTAGACGGGGAAAATTTATTTTATATTTTTCTGATTTTTATTTATTTTTCTACGCAATTTTCTTCGCGGAACTTATTTAAAAAAAACGCCCGCGCCGACTGGGCCAAAGGCCCAGCCGACGGCCCGCCCCGTCGCCTTCCTCCTCCCGCACGCCGACGCGCCGCCGGAGTCCGCCGCCTGCACGCCTCCCGAGCCCGACCCCTTCCCCAAGCCGCCCGCACCCCCCCTACTATATATAGCCCCCCCTCTCCGTTTTCGCCATCACCGCCGTCGGAGAAGCCGCCGCCGCCGCCGCATCTAGCCACCGCCGCCGCCCGCCGTTGCCTCGCCACCGGGAGCCC
>NC_057811.1:99532867-99534402 GCF_018294505.1 Triticum aestivum | reverse complement strand
TTTTATATTGCCATGCTATGCTCGTAGACGTGGATTTGGGTTTGAGAGATATTCATGACAGATGTGAGTGTTTAATAATGGTTCAACTTAAGGTGGCAACTAAAACTCACATCTGGGTGGATTGAGGCACCTGGAGAACCCAGTGTTGTCTGTATGTATAAGGTCCGCCACCCAGGCTCAAAGGGATCATAAGATTATTCATGCTAGAAACTTCCGTGTGCAGCCGCAAGCTATTATGGGCTCTAGCATAGCTGAGTAGGTTACAGGATCTCTTGAAGAGGTGGACTAGCAGATGTAGGGGAAAGTAGGTGTACCGGTCCATCCAGAGTAGGGAGTGACTGTTTCTGAAAGACTGTGTCTCGGTCATCCGTTTCTCAAACATCATGCAGTGCGAGAATCAAGCGGAGGCGATCGAGTCTTGTGGGGAAAAGTGCACAAACCTCTGCAGAGTGTACAAACTGATCATGATTAGCCGTGTCCCCGGTTATGGACAACTTGAGTATCTAGTACCTGGATTATCATTTGAATCTCATCACCGTGATACTTATAATTAATTTTGTTGGGTTAATGATGACACTTAATTGGGATTGAGTTGGAGGTACCTTCTCAATGTTTCAACCAACATGATAGTTAAATAAAATTTATTCCTTTGCAGTAGGATAAAATTGGCTTTTCGCAAAACTGTAACCATAGAGCTTTCCACCAGCCATATATGCATATAGTATAGCATTATCATTGTTCATTGCTCTCTATGTGTTACTTTGCCAGCATATTCTATGTGCTGACCCGTTTCCGGGCTGCAACGTTTCATGTTGCAGACTTTTCAGACGACGAGTAAGGTGCCTTAGGTCGTGGTCTTATACTCAGTGATGCCGCTGGAGTTGATGGACTCACTTATCTTCCAAGTCTTCCGCTGTTATCGTTTTTAGATGGCCTTAAGCCATGCTTATCATATTTAATCTCTTCGGAGATTTTCGATGTAACAAGTGTGTGATTGCTACTCTGTTATAAATCCTCCATTTGTACTGTGCGTGTCAGCATTCTGATCCAGGGATGACACTGGTGCACAGCAGCACAGGCCATTTGAGGTCTGGTCGCTACACCAGGGACCCTATATATAGTGGGGGGAGGGAGGGCAGCAGTACCACAGCCCCTGGCGCCTCCCTCTCCCTCCCGTAACACCTCTCCCTCTCGCTGAGCTTGGCGAAGCCCTGCCGAGATCCCCGCTACTTCCACCACCACGCCGTCGTGCTGCTGGATCTCCATCAACCTCTCCTTCCCCCTTGCTGGATCAAGAAGGAGGAGACGTCGCTGCTCCGTACGTGTGTTGAACGCGGAGGTGCCGTCCGTTCGGCGCTCGGTCATCGGTGATTTGGATCACGACGAGTACGACTCCATCAACCCCGTTCACTTGAACGCTTCCGCTCGCGATCTACAAGGGTATGTAGATGCACTCCTTCCCTCTCGTTGCTAGTAAACTCCATAGATGGATCTTGGTGATGCGTAGAAAATTTTAAATTTCTGCTACGATCCCC
>NC_057811.1:99528923-99532326 GCF_018294505.1 Triticum aestivum | reverse complement strand
GAAGAGGAATCCGAAGAAGAAAGATTTGCTGAGTCCGGACCCTTTCCAGAGACCGGTTACTCGACGGACCAAGAAGAAGACTGAAGAGACTCGTTCAAAGAGTAACGAGGACCGTACCTCCAAGAGGGGAAGGAGCAACTGATTATGCTCTTCGATAGTTGGCTCTTGTAGTTGGGTTGTCTATGTGTTTGCTATTTGGTTGAACAATGTTTGGTTGAACTTGTATAGTGGTTGTGAAACTACGTGGAACTATGTGTTTGCTATTTGTGAAACTATGTGGAACTCCGTTTACTAATTAGTTGAAGTTCGTTTGAAATGTTCTATGCACTTCAAGTTTTGTTAATGTGTATGTGATGCCCAAGTTTAATTGTTTAAGATCTGTGATATTGCTGTCATATTTGTGAAACTTGTTGTGATATTGCTGTCATATTGAATTTGAAAAGAAGCAAGCAAATGAACTTAAAACAATAAAACACAGGACCCTACCGCCAAGGACCCTGGCGGTAGGGTCACACAGCCTACCGCCGCCCCCTGGCGGTAGGGTGAACCTACCGCCAGGGCCCCTGCATATTTCGTTACAGAAGGTTTGTACGGCAAAACCCAGCCACACCCTACCGCCAGGAGCTCTGGCGGTAAGGTTAGACAACCTACCATCAGGGGGTGCGGCGGTAGGGTACTTATCCACGTCAGCACAGGCAAACGGTCGCCGTCCCCCTCCGTCGCACCCTACCGCCAGAGGCCCTGGCGGTAGGCTATCTAACCCTACCGCCAGGGCCCCTGGCGGTAGCAAAAGGGTCAAATCCCGAATTGTTTTCAAACCAGAGTCAGATCCTGAATTTCTATCGGAAAAGGGTCAAAACACGAAATTTGGCCGCCGCCGGGTGTGCGCGGTCCGAGCCGTTGTTCATCTTCATTGCCATTGCAAGGACATATACAACGATGAAACATTATTTGGTGAGATTTGATTAAAATGGCTGCATAATAAGGTAAGGATAAAGAATTCAGAGGAAGTACTACACTGATGTGTACCTGGATGTGAATGGTGAGAGGGAAAATGGTTGCTGGTGTTGTCTTCATTGCCACCGGCCGCGCTCCTCCTCCTCCTCGTCGTCGAACAATCAAGTCACCGCCGATGCCTATGCTACTTCCTTCGTTCGGAATTACTTGTCTTGAAAATGGATGTATCTAAAACTAAAATACGTCTAGATACATCCATTTCTGCGATAAATAATTTCGAACGGAGGGAGTACCTGATGGTCATCTCATGGCTGTAGAGAATGATGTATATATATTCCCGTGTGAATTAGTGAGCGCCAGAAGCCCTATAATAATGGATCATCAACAAACTTCCGGACGGACGTTTTGGTATTGTTATTTAAAAAAAACAGAATGGATAGAGACAGTGCGCCAGAGAGAAGAAAGTAGCGACACGTGGACTAGGAGTATGTACTCCTAGGAGTACCAACCCATTTTCCTATATATATATAGAAAAAATCCATTCTATATAATTTCGAAAATCTCAACAATCGTTGGAGAAATTTGACAAGCATTTGTTCATGAACTTTTGGGTGTCTGTAAACTTTCGTGTATTTTTTAGTTGGATGGACTTTCATGTTAAAAAAATAAACATGCGGCCCATGCTTAGAAACATGATTAGTGCTTCAAAATTTGCTCACCTAGTTTTGTTTTCCTAGCCTTAATCACAACACATGTCGTTTTCCCTGAAACTTTTGCGTGCACATAGATGATGTGAGCATGTGTATTTTGTCAAACAGAATCAGAGCTTTTAAATTCTTGATATTTTCTTTACGATTTTACAGCTCATCCAGAAGCATATGATCCTTTTTTTTTGCGAATAAGAAGCATATGATCCTTGGAGCAAAAAAAAAAGTCACCCCCACAAATCACACGCCATATATTCGTGGGCGGAGAGAAAATCTGTGATGCTCGGCGGCAAAAGCGGGGGGGCATTGTCAACCTCATTTTTCCTTTTGTAAACTCCTACAGCAGCATCCGTAGATATACCTCCACTCCACTGGAAAGTTCCCCTGAAGGAATCACATAATGTCATGGGCACAAAGATGATGCGCATGTCGTGCTGTCCCGGCCGCTTAGTTTTAGTTAGTGGCATCTCCTCTTTACACTCATTAATCACTCCACTTAAATCGGCACTAACACGGCACTACCAAAGCAAAGCAGCTCTTCCCCACGTCTACGCAGAGCCGAGCGCAGACGATTGAAATGATGTATTTTATGGGTGGGGTCAACCTGAAATGATGTATTTTATGGGTGGGATCAACCTGAAATGATTCAGGGGATCCTGTCTACAGACAGCATCACGGAGCCGCCCCTTGTTTAAGAAACCCAGCAAACACGCCTACGTGTATGTGCGCGGCCATCAAGTTCAGGACCCATACTGCTACGTTCGACACGGATCGATGTGCGAGGAGGCCAGACACGCACGTATGTACTCTCTTCGTTCGAAAAAATTTATCCTTCAATTTTTTTTTTGAAATTTTCACCGGGGGAGGAGGGGGCCCTCAACCACCTGAATATATTCCATCGAATTTGCCTAGAAGCCTCGCAGCTCCATACAAGATAGGTTCAAGTGAACCAGAATACACGGGGAAACAAGAGGAGACACAACCAAAAAACACACGCACGCACGCACGCACACATCCAGCCGAACCTCCGGAAGACCCGCCGAGGAAAGGGCACAGAAGAAGGCCTTTCGAAGATCCGAAGCCGGACGCACCAACACCACCGACCGCCATTCCAAATATCATCAGCACAACCAGCAAGGAGGAGGACCTCAACTTACACCTTCATCCGACCAAGCAAGGAGAAGAGCCTTGAACGCTGGCCGGCTGGTTGCCACCCAACAGCACCCCGCAGAGGTAGAGGTGCCATATGGGAACGAGGTGATCCATTGAGTAGGATAACGACCCCGCTAACCCGGCTTCGGATGAAAATCAAACCCATTCCGGCGCATGGCTGAGCCACGATCTCGTAGACAGAGCACCACCTCCTCACCAACAAGGCACACACCACCGTCGACCCCAAATTGGCCGCACCACCACCACCATCGAACCCACAGCGAGCAGCCCCCACATAGACGAACCGAGCCGAACCTAGATGATGCCTTCAAGAAGGGATGCGACACAAAATGCGCCGCCATCACCTGTTCCAGGAGAACCTGGAACATGGGTTTCCCCAGGTTTTCGGAGGAGCACTCACCATGACAGCGCTGCCTCCACAGAGGTACACGGCGCCCGCAGGCGTCGCCGTCGCCGGCTCCGGCAGGAGCAGAGCTTTCGCCCAAGTGAGAATACCACCTCCTAGAAGCATCGACAGGTCGTGGAGCACTGCCCCCTGCACATTGCCACAGAGAAGGGCCACTGCA
>NC_057811.1:99506349-99528549 GCF_018294505.1 Triticum aestivum | reverse complement strand
CCCGCCCCCATCGGATCAGAGCCAAATCCGCGGCCGGCAGGCACGTCGCCCAGGCAAGGGGCGAGCACCACCACCCCGCGCCTCACAGAGCACCTCCGCCGGACCCCCAACCGAAACCAGCAGATCCCCGACGCCCCTGAAGCACCGGGCGCCAACGCAGCGGGGAGTCGCCGGTTCGAGGGAGGCCAGCGGCAGGGAGCCGCAAGCGCACCCACCCCCATCGTCCCCGGCCACCGCGCTCGAAGAAGTGACGCGCGCCGGAGTCACGCTGCGCCGCCCATGCCACACAGAGCTCCCCCGGCTCGTGGGCGCTCTGCGCAAAGAACGACGCCCCGCCGCTGCCAGATCTGAGCGGGCTTTGCCCGGCAGGAGCTTTTGGCGGCGGCGGGAGGGAGAGGGAGTAGCGGGAGGGGGTTTCGGCCGGTGGGAGGGGTTGCCGCCCGAGCCACCCTGGGGAGGACGGCGCGGGGGGAACAGGTCTTATCCCTCAAATAAATGTATCTAGGAGTACTTCAGATGACAGAAAAGATTGGGACAGGCTTTTTCGGACGGAGGGAGTACTCGGTATGGTGCCCTTCACTCCTAATGAACACCGGATGTCCGGATGACCCAACGAAGGCCCACGTGTATTAATTCCGTGCAAGAAACACGCCGTGTAGCTTCGCGGGAGTGGTTGGCATGATGGCGTCGATGAATCTGATGCGATAAGTTTGGTGATTGGGAGATTAGGGAGACGGTGATGATGATAACGGTTTCTTCTGGTCGGTCGACATGCACAAATTAAGCTGCTGCCATCTGGAGTATAGATAGAGAGCAGATTTACGTGTTTGCAGATGGCTAGATGGATCTATTCGAATCGGAAGAAGAAAAAAAGACGACTAGATAGATCAGACAGCAACGCGTCATGTCCGGGCCGTGGCCCCCCTAGGACAGGTGGTGGTTGTACCTAGCCACCTCCCGAGGTCAGGCTCATTAATTACTTAGGCACGAACTCGGGGGAAATTAAAGAGTAGCATTGCTGAGTTTGCGGTCCTTGCGCATCAATTTGGGAATTACTACAGGAGTAGTTTTCTTCGTTTCAGGTTGCTGTATACCAGAGCAAGTTTCAGGTCAAGTCCTGATAGCCTGCATGATCCATCCATCAACAGGGATGACTGTCGTGGCCTCGTGGGTGCAGTAGCTTTGGAGGTAAAGTACTAAAGACGTACAGTATTGCATGAAGATACAGTGCTAGTCGCTTTCATTGGTTCCTCATCATACCTACAAGTACTCCATAAATTTGGTACCGGTGACAGTGCTTATCAGAAGCCAGTAGCTAATTGTACACCTGTAACCTGAATTCACGGTTGTTGCGCACGCCAACGTAGATCGAAAGCGCAATGGATGGGCAGGCCCAGGAGTTCTATCCCCATAGATATTTTTTACTTCTGGAATGATACTGTATCCCCATAGAACCGGTGCTGTCAAGAAAAGAAAAAGGTGACCGGACTGGGTCGTCTGGGTCATCGATCACGGACTTCCAGAAACCAGAAATTCAGAACGACATGACTTGTCTCCCCCCTGTTGATGCCTCATGAAAGACAGGGCATGGCGAGAGGCCGGAAAGACGGGAAGAAACCACCAAATTGTTCCCATCCTCAAGGCAACTACTGTGCGCCTGGCAAAGGGCCTTCAGTCTCAGGATCAGGCTGCTTTCTCTTTTACTTTCCCAGAAAGCACCGTCATGTTACATCCGGCCTGGGAGTTGCTCCATGCAAAACGTCCTCCAACCAAATTACTTGTGTACATCACTAGGAACAAAAACACACTCCAAAACGCAGGCCAAGCAGGCCTTTGCATACATGTACTACATACATTTACACTCTTGTTAAAATGTTCATCACCATTCGCAGCACATCACCAACAATTACTCGCACACAGAACACATAGTACAACACATATGTGCAGCCAGCCATAGGTTTATTTCTTTTGTCTGAAGATCGGCTCAAGCACTCAGGCCCATCTGCTTCCTCGTCTTGCCGACGAACAGGTCCTTGGATTTGAGCATCCCCGGTATGCACCCGGTGAGCGTCAGGTAGGGTAGCTGTGCCAGTCCGTCCTTCCTTCCGAGGGAGACGATCGCCAGCGGGAAGCCGGTGCTGTAGGTGGCGAGCTTGCTCGGAGGCGACCCCTTGATCAGTAGCTTCAGGTTCTTGGCTACCAGCAGCGCGTGCTTCTGGGCGAGGTACCCTTGTTTGATTTCCTAGACATCAATAAAAGTTGTTTCAGTAATCCCGTAGTGTTTTCAAGATAAGAAGTTACCGCTTCAAACATAGAAGTTGGCGACGTTGGTTAAATTATGCCGAAAATGGAGAAACGTGAAACGTAATGGTCGCTATATCCACATTGATGAACAAGTTATTTCACGTGGAAACAAGCACCTCTCAATCGAATAAGATGATATATATCTTAAGACCAAGCATTAGAGTAGGTTCACACAGTTCAGACGAAGTTCAGACGGCTAGATAAACTGTATTGCAAACTAATTTTACTGAGTGCATCTACACCTAAGTCAGTTAAGATTTTACTTGTGCATAATTTTGTTTACACAGATTTGAATTGAACAATCACAATGCACACTAGATTCTAGGGCATGCTAGAAATGCGTCAATTAAAAACACAAGCTTTTCGACATGGAAGGAAGTCGCGATACATACTCATCATACGGCAGAAATGAATTGCCAAGCTAAATCTAACAGACTAACAGTCTACAAATAAATGCAGCCATGCAGAAAACACTCTGCAAATTTTGGTCACATCTTGATTCAGGTCAAATGATTGCTAATATGTGCAAGTTAATTAACACTGGTGGGGAAAATGAAAATTGCCAACCTGAAGAAAACAGAATAACATTCTCAAATGAAGGAGAATCTAGAAGCATAACGAGCATGAAGTTTTAAGTGCAGACTTACAGGAATATCGGTGATGTCACCAATTGCAAAAATGTTATTGTAACCCTTCACTCTTAGGTCCTTTTCCACCATTACTCTTCCTTTGGTGTCCAAAGATTCCTTCAGGATGGTATCATGTAGCCACGATGAACTCAGTGGCTTACCAATACACACAAAGTGGCAATCAGCTGTTATTGTTTCTCCAGCTGATGTTTTGTAGAACTTCTCTGTGTCTGATAATGATTTTAGGTCAACTGATTGCTGGAAAAGCACATCCACTTTCTTGGAAGTCAGCCAATCAAGGCACTTCTTCGAAGCCTTTTGATCAATGAAATCAAGTAATCGTGATCCTCTGTGAACAAGTGTCACCTTCTTCTCTGGATAGTCTACTGCGATCTCTGCAGCAAGTTCAACACCAGTTGGACCACCTCCAATTATCAACACGGACTCAGAAGATTTTATCTTCTCGTTATCTGTTACAAGATAAAGGCATAAGTACGAAATACAAGGTCGCAAAGCATGCCATCGTTCAAATATGAACTTAGTTACCTCTCTGGAATTCCGTAAGCCTCTCTGTTCTGCTTCCAGCAGAAGCAAAAACATGGCCAGTAGCTACAACGAGATAATCATATGCAAGTGATTGACCATCAGCAGTCAGAACAGCATGCTCAGTGATATTAACTGCAGAAGATGTTACAATAGTAGCAGTGGTGAGGTAATCTCTGTGATATATTAATGATCTCTCAGCAAAAGATGGTTCAACCGTTGATCTCAATTCAGCCCAGGTGACCTCCAGGTAGTCCTTCCTGTCATCAGAAGAAATCTTTTCATGAATTAACCTACCAATTCTGAAGTAGCTAATAATAGTTAAAGGTATGAAGCCTTGTCCATAAAAATCATATTATTGCGGTTTTAGCTTAACTAAATTTGTACTTGGATGGTTCACGCGCTAAGAAAACAGAACACCGAGGGCTTGTCTTATTCAAGAGCATTTAAAAAAACGAGGGCCTGAGAGACTTCCTTTAAGTTACCATCTATTTCGAGAAAGGAGATCCTTTGCGATGTTAACTCAGTGGACTATGAAATTGTAGACTGACCAACTCGCGTTCCAGAGACCATTTGGCCAGGCAGAGAACGCGGACTGGCAGGAATTGCTTGACTGCATCGCGTTACATGAGCCGGATCTCACGATTGGAGATGACCGCTCCAGATGGCATCTAGAGCCTTCTGGGCAATTCTCCACTAAATCTCTTTACCAGGCCATCGCCCCATCGCTTGGCCATGAGGCACTCACCACCATCTGGGAAATCCGCCTCCCCCTGAAAATTAGGATCTTCTTGTGGCAATGGATTCGCGGCCACCTCCCATCCGGCGTGGAGGTCCTGAAACGCAATGGCTCCGGTGATGGGCATTGCCCGCTTTGCGGGCCTGAAGAGGATTCGAACCATATCTTCTTCACCTGCGTGTCCGCGCAGTTCCTCTGGAGCTGTTTCCGCGAAATAGTGGGTGGAAGCTGGGACCACAACAACTTCCCCGCTCTCTTCGCCGAACTCCAGACGATTCCACCCTCGGTTCGCCACATTAGGTGGCTGACCATGGGGTGCTTGTCTCGACGCTGTGGACTGTTAGGAATATACTTGTGATTCAGCGTATCCCTCTTCATCGTGCTACTGATGCTTTGTTCAAATGGTCTGGTTACTTGCAGCTTTGGCGGCCGCTTAGCCGTCCCAGGGAGAGAGACGCCATCACCTCCATCATCACCCAGCTTCGTGCGATGGCTCTCTGGATGGCTCCTCCGCTTCCCCCACCACCACCGGAGCCGGATTAGATCCTCTTTACCTCGCCGCCACCGCCGTTTATGTGTTGTACTTGTCATGCACCTGTGTTGGGCTTGTTATGCTGTACCCACAGCTGGACCTGGGTTTTGTTTGTGTGTGTGAGTGTTGGACCTTGCCTGCGGTGGCGTTGTGTTTGTGTGTGTGGGTTGTTCGGTTGGTACCTTGATACTTTGTGCTTGGTGGTTGCTTTATTTATAAAGCGGGGCGAAAGCCTTTTTGGGTACTAATCAACCGAAAACAACAGCTATTATTGTCAATTCAGAGTTCAGGAAAAAATAGCCCGAGGAATCCTTAAACAACTGTACAAATAGGTGCATCTTTTATTCAACTGTCAATTTATCAGTGGTACTCCCCACATTTCAGAACTTCAATTGGCATAATTCACCTTGATCCTGTAAGGCTCTACATCATAAATAAACCCCACTGCATAATAACACCAAACATAAACACAAGGAAACTAATGATCTCTCAGCAACCAGAAAGATGTGCAATCCTGAACAAAAAATCAGAAGTAAGAACATCGCCAAGCCCCCCACGAATAGCACATCCAGCTCCAAGCTTGACCGGGCGATCACTAGGATTCACCAGGGACAAGCTACTAAACCAAGCCCAAATCTCATCCCTCCCCGCTCGATCCAATAATCGCCGGCTGCAGGCCGGCCACTCCATCACGCCGATGACAGATTCGAAGATACAGCTAAACCAAGATCCGTTCCCACCCGCACCTCACCGATACTGGCAAGTAGGCATTTCATCAAACACGCGGTGGGCGTGAAAAAGGGCGGGGGGCGCGAGGGCGGGAGACGCTTACGGGTCGAGGAGGACGACGTCGGCGTCGGGCTCCATGGTCTTGGCGAGCAGGGCGCCGCCGATGCCGCCGCCTACCACCACCACCCTCGGCTTTCCCGCCTCCGCCATCGCCGCGCCTCGCTGTCTCGCTCGCGCACCAACTGCGAACCTCCAGCTCCCCCCCTGACTCCACCGCTGCTCTGTCTGTCGACTGTTACAGCTGACGCCCCCCGTTTTAAGCCGAGGGATGGGATGCACGTTTCATCGCGCGGCTTTCCCTCGTCGCATCTGAACCGTCCATCCCTGGTTGGACGGGTGTGATGAGGCGGGGCCGCACGCGCCAAGATGGGCCCCTCTTCCCCCGCGCGTGGCGGCGAAGAAAGGAATTGCGCCTTGCTTTGCCAACGAATCCGTATCATGCGATCCATCCTTCGGTTACGCGCTTGCGTTTTTTCATGAGAAAGATAGTCTATTTTTTTAAAGCAACATGGCTTTATTACTCAAAAACGTGCGAGCAGATCCCCAAAATACATTCGCCCACTCGGGCAGGTACATCCGCTTCCCACGGCATACAGTGGTCAGGTTCACACAAACGACCAAGGCTAGCCAGTTCATGAGCGACAGAGTTCGCACTACGTCGACAAACAAAGATAGAAAAATGAGAGAACTAGAGCTTCAATTAGTATTTCATGTCCTCGATCACAGCTGCGTAGAAGAATCCACCTTGCGCAAGTCCAACGCCTCAGCCGGTAGTTGCGAGTCCGTCTCAAGCTCTACCTGTACCAGACAAAGCTCGGCAGCCGTATTGGTCGCGTGGGACATAGCTACGGCTTAAGCAGCAAAAGCATCGCTTACATTGTCAGTCCTCCCTGCCCGAGCACATAGCAGGATGCCCTCTTTTGATCTTACTATGACTCCCCACCCGGCGTGGTGCTGACCAGGAACAAAAGAGCCGTCCACATTTATCTTATAATCAGACTCCACCAGAGGTCGCCATCTCTTTGGGGTTGCCTTGTCAGCTGCTTTCCCGAAGATGTGCAGATATTCGAGAACATTGCTCCTGGTCCGTCTAGCCACTTGTGCAGCCGCAAGAGGCATTTCTCCTTCTCTGAATTTGTTCCTATTTGACCACCACAACCACCAAAAGGTGAGCACATGTAGCCGCTTTTTTACATCTAGACCCCAGAGATAATCTATCATCACATGCACGGACGTAATAGTCTCCAGCTCCATGCGTTCCTTCTCCATGGCTAGGTCCCTCCACACCTCCTTTGCTGACTTGCATTTTATGAACAAGTGTGCTCCGTCCTCATCAGCCTTGCCACAGAACAAGCATTTTGTGTCGGCGATTGGGATACCCTCGCGTACTACATTTGTGCGAAAAGCGAGGGATTCATGTTTAAGCCGCCAAGTGAGCATTTGGATGTTTTTCGGGCAAGGAATCTTCCAAAGACGCTTCCAGGAATCGTCCTTAGCACTATCCAGATTGCCAGGGTTCGAATCACTTCCCCCCACACCACCATTCATCATGTTTTGCTCGAGCTGACGCTGGAGTTTGTATGCACTTTTGACGGAGTGGACACCCTTGGTATCGTACTGCCATGCAATGAAATCTTGGACCCCCTCTCGTAGCGGTATCTGGAGAATATGTTTGATGTCATCCGCCCAGAAGGTGGCTCTCACCAGTTGCTCGTCCCACTATCCGGTAGTTGGACCAATGAGGTCACAAACTTGCTTCAGGAGATTTTTCCCTTTGGGGGTCAAGATTCGTCGTGACCAGGGCCGAGGTATCCACGGATCAGACCAAATCTTTACTTGAGTACCATCGCCAATCCTCCAAATGTACCCTTCCCGAAAAAGGTGTAGCCCGTGAAGTAGACTGCGCCAGGAGTAGGAAATACCGTCCCTAGGAGTAGCATCTAGAATCTGGCCATTCGGAAAATACCGAGCCTGCAATACCTTAGCACAGAGAGAGTCCGGGTGTTGGATGAGTCGCCATATTTGCCTGGATAGCATAGCTATATTAAAATCATGCATGTCACGGAACCCTAGTCCCCCCTGTGCTTTGGTCTTAGTAAGCGTTCTCCAGTCGATCCAATGGGTGGTATGTTCCTTGTCTTGTTGGCTCCACCAGTAATTTGCTACCAGCGAGCTGAGTTCCTCACAGAAAGATTTTGTCAAGTAAAAACAAGACATAGCAAAGGTGGGGATAGCCTGAGCAACTGTCATGACCAAAGTCTCTTTGCCAGCCTTCGCAATGAACCTTTCCTTCCAACCATACACTCGGTCGGCCATAGCTCCCTTGACGAAGGCAAACACTCTCCGTCTTGATTTTCCAACATGAACGGGCAGGCCTAGGTACTTCTCGTTCCATGACTCGCTCTGAATTTGCAGGGCATCCTTCACAACAGTTTTGATCGCAGCTCCGGTGTTAGGGCTAAACATGATCGCTGATTTCTCGAGGTTGATACACTGCCCTGAGCAATCCTCGTAGAGATCCAGTACGTGGCGCAGCTCTTGGGCCTCTTCTTGCTTGGCTTTCAATAGTAGGACCGAGTCGTCCGCGAAGAGCAAGTGCGACACCACCGGTGCTTGCGGACAGATCTTGACCTAGGTTATCCTTCCCGACGCCTCTGCATCATGTAGCAGGGCTGAAAATCCCTCCGCACAGATGACGAACAGGTACGGCGAGGCTGGATCCCCTTGCCTGAGACCTCGGGAGGGAGTGAATTGCTCAGTTAAAGCGCCATTTACTTTGATCTGGTACCTTGAACAAACACAGTTCATGACCAAGTCAATCCAACGAGTGCCGAATCCCAATTTACTCAACATTGCCCTCAAGAAATCCCACTCAACCCTATCATATGCTTTGCTCATATCCGCTTTCACTACTGCAATGCCTTCCTTCCCCTTCTTCTTGTTTAGTAGATAATGAGACACTTCATAAGCCACAAACACGTTGTCGGTGATCATCCGACCAGGGACAAAGGCGCTCTGGTTCAAGGAAATAATATCCGGGAGCACTAGTTTGAGGCGGTTGGCAATGACCTTGGAGACTAGCTTATAAACCACGTTGCAAAGGCTTATCGGCCGGAGATCCTTGATCCTATTGGGATTCTTGACCTTGGGTATTAGGACTACAACCGTGTCGTTCCACCCTACCGGCATATCGCCTCCATTCAGCACCGCAATCACCTCATCCACCACTTTATCCCCCATGAAATGCCAATGCTTCTTGTAGACGATCGAGGGCATGCCGTCTGGACCAGGGGCCTTTAAATCACCAATATGGTCAAGCGTGGCCTTAACCTCTTCCCGTGTTACCTCAGCTTCCAGGATTGCTCTCATTGCAGGAGTCACACGGGGTTGAACCTTATTGATAAGTTCGGGCAGTCGGTTGACACCCGCGGAAGTGAAGAGATCCTGAAAAAACGAACAGACATAGTTAATCAGATCCTCCCCTTCCTTCACCTCCGTGCCATCCTCCCTTCTTAGCTTCTTAATCCTGTTAGCCTTCCTCTTTGCTGAAGCTACGGCCATAAAGTATTTTGTGCTCTTGTTCCCATCCCATAGCCAGGTGACATGGGAATACTGTTTTGCTTTGGTGTTTTTCATACTCTCCAGCTCCTCAACAAGACATCTAAGTCGAGCCTCCTCCCGAACCTTTGCCTCTGAGACCGACGCCCGCATGCATTTCTCCATCTCACGTCGGGTTTTCCTCGGGCGCTCCTCTAATTCTCCCGCCACCTCCCTACTCCACTTCCTCATTCTCCCAGCCACATTTTTCATAGCAGTAGCGACGTCACCTCTATCCTTCAGACATCCTTCCTCCCATGCTCCTTGAATCTCAGCACTACACCCCTCCTCCTGCAACCACCAAGCCTCAAAACGGAACCCCTGATCGCCTCCACCCTCCATTCTGGGCACACCTTGTGTGCTAACAATTACAGGTCTATGGTCGGAGTGTCAAGGGGCCCCATTGACAACAGTGAAGTCAGGAAACCACTCGCACCATTTTGCGTTGGCCGTTGCCCTATCAAGGTGTTCGCAAATATACGTATCCACCTCCTTGCTGTGATTTCTCCACGTGAATTTGTCTCCTTCATAACAAATATCACATAGCTCGCACGCCTCCAAAGCTCCCCTAAAGTTATCCATGAACCGTTGAGGGCGAACAACACCCCCAATCTTCTCATCCCAGGTTAAAATCTCGTTGAAGTCTCCCAGGCACAACCAAGGCCGTCCATTTTGGTGTTGCTGTCCGAGGATGCGCATCATCTTCCAAGTTTCCACTTTCCGCTCCAGTTCTGATTCACCATAAACCCCCGTAAGTCTCCATATCCTCCCATCCTCCTCCGTGACATCCACATCAACATGCCGCCTCCCATATGATCTTAACGATATGCTTATCCCCCTCCTCCAAAATAGAGCCACACCTCGACTACGACCCACAGGATTCCATGCCGTCATGTTCGCCAAACCCAGCGACCACCGAAACTTCTCCAACTCCTTCTCTGTCAATTTCGTCTCAGCCAAGAACAGCACGTCGGGCTCCTCCATCCTCCCCAAATCAAGGAGGCTATGAACTACCGGGCCATTCCCGAGCCCCCTGATGGGAATCGTAGCATAATTTAAAATTTTCCTACGCTCACCAAGATGCATCTATGGAGTCTACTAGCAACGAGGGGAAAGGAGTGCATCTACATACCCTTGTAGATCGCGAGCGGAAGCGTTCCAATGAACGTGGATGACGGAGTCGTACTCGCCGTGATCCAAATCACCGATGACCGAGTGCCGAACGGACGGCACCTCCGCGTTCAACACACGTACGGTGCAGCGACGTCTCCTCCTACATGATCCAGCAAGGGGGAAGGAGAGGTTGATGGAGATCCAGCAGCACGACGGCGTGGTGGTGGATGTAGCGGTTCTCCGGCAGGGCTTCGCAAGCTTCTGCGAGAGAGAGAGGTGTTGCAGGGGAGGAGGGAGGCGCCCAAGGCTGTTGTGTGCTGCCCTCCCTCCCCCTTTATATAGGCCCCCTTGGGGGGGCGCCGGACCTGGAGATCAGATCCAAAGGGGGGCGGCGGCGGCCAAGTGGGGGGGAAGGGGTGCCTTGCCCCCCAAGGCAAGGGGGAAGCTCCCCCTAGGGTTCCCAACCCTAGGCGCATGGGGGGAGGCCCAAGGGGGGCGCCCCAGCCCACTAAGGGTTGGTTCCCTTCCACTTTCAGCCCACGGGGCCCTCCGGGATAGGTGGCCCCACCCGGTGGACCCCCGGGACCCTTCCAGTGGTCCCGGTACAATATCGGTAACCCCTGAAACTTTCCCGGTGGCCGAAACTGGACTTCCTATATATAATTCTTCACCTCCGGACCATTCCGGAACCTCTCGTGACGTCCGGGATCTCATCCGGGACTCCAAACAACTTTTCGGGTTTCCGCATACATATATCTCTACAACCCTAGCGTCACCGAACCTTAAGTGTGTAGACCCTACGGGTTCGGGAGACATGCAGACATGACCGAGACGCCTCTCCGGTCAATAACCAACAGCGGGATCTGGATACCCATGTTGGCTCCCACATGTTCCACGATGATCTCATCGGATGAACCACGGTGTCGAGGATTCAATCAATCCGTATGCAATTCCCTTTGTTAATCGGTATGTTACTTGCCCGAGATTCGATCGTCGGTATCCCAATACCTTGTTCAATCTCGTTACCGGCAAGTCTCTTTACTCGTACCGCAATGCATGATCCCGTGACTAACGCCTTAGTCACATTGAGCTCATTATGATGATGCATTACCGAGTGGGCCCAGAGATACCTCTCCGTCACACGGAGTGACAAATCCCAGTCTCGATCCGTGCCAACCCAACATACACTTTCGGAGATACCCGTAGTGCACCTTTATAGTCACCCAGTTACGTTGTGACGTTTGGCACACCCAAAGCACTCCTACGGTATCCGGGAGTTGCACGATCTCATGGTCTAAGGAAAAGATACTTGACATTGGAAAAGCTCTAGCAAACGAAACTACACGATCTTTTATGCTATGCTTAGGATTGGGTCTTGTCCATCACATCATTCTCCTAATAATGTGATCCCGTTATCAATGACATCCAATGTCCATAGTCAGGAAACCATGACTATCTGTTGATCAACGAGCTAGTCAACTAGAGGCTTACTAGGGACACGTTGTGGTCTATGTATTCACACATGTATTACGATTTCCGGACAATACAATTATAGCATGAATAATAGACAATTATCATGAACAAAGAAATATAATAATAACCATTTATTATTGCCTCTAGGGCATATTTCCAACAGTCTCCCACTTGCACTAGAGTCAATAATCTAGTTACATTGTGATGAATCGAACACCCATTGCGTCCTGGTGTTGATCATGTTTTGCCCTAGGGAGAGGTTTAGTCAACGGATCTGCTACATTCAGGTCCGTATGTACTTTAAAAATATCTATGTCTCCATTTTGAACACTTTCACGAATGGAGTTGAAGCGACGCTTGATATGCCTGGTCTTCCTGTGAAACCTGGGCTCCTTCGCAAGGGCAATAGCTCCAGTGTTGTCACAGAAGAGAGTCATCGGGCCCGACGCATTGGGAATCACCCCTAGGTCGGTAATGAACTCCTTCATCCAGACTGCTTCCTGTGCTGCCTCCGAGGCTGCCATGTACTCCGCTTCACATGTAGATCCCGCCACTACGCTTTGCTTGCAACTGCACCAGCTTACTGCTCCTCCATTCAAAATATACACGTATCCGGTTTGTGACTTCGAGTCATCCAGATCTGTGTCGAAGCTAGCGTCGACGTAACCCTTTACGACGAGCTCTTCGTCACCTCCATAAACGAGAAACATATCCTTAGTCCTCTTCAGGTACTTCAGGATATTCTTGACCGCTGTCCAGTGTTCCATGCCGGGATTACTTTGGTACCTTCCTACCAAACTTACGGCAAGGTTTACATCAGGTCTGGTACACAGCATGGCATACATAATAGACCCTATGGCTGAGGCATAGGGGATGACACTCATCTTTTCTCTATCTTCTGCTGTGGTCGGGCATTGAGCCGTGCTCAACTGCACACCTTGCAATACAGGCAAGAACCCCTTCTTGGACTGATCCATATTGAACTTCTTCAATATCTTGTCAAGGTATGTACTCTGTGAAAGACCAATGAGGCGTCTTGATCTATCCCTATAGATCTTGATGCCTAATATATAAGCAGCTTCTCCAAGGTCCTTCATTGAAAAACACTTATTCAAATAGGCCTTTATACTTTCCAAGAATTCTATATCATTTCCCATCAATAGTATGTCATCCACATATAATATGAGAAATGCTACAGAGCTCCCACTCACTTTCTTGTAAACACAGGCTTCTCCATAAGTCTGTGTAAACCCAAACGCTTTGATCATCTCATCAAAGCGAATGTTCCAACTCCGAGATTCTTGCACCAGCCCATAGATTGAGCGTTGGAGCTTGCATACGTTGTTAGCATTCTTAGGATGGACAAAACCTTCCGGCTGCATCATATACAACTCTTCCTTAAGGAAGCCGTTAAGGAATGCCGTTTTGACGTCCATCTGCCATATCTCATAATCATAGTATGCGGCAATTGCTAACATGATTCGGACGGACTTCAGCTTCGCTATGGGTGAGAAAGTCTCATCGTAGTCAACCCCTTGAACTTGTCGATAACCCTTAGCGACAAGTCGAGCTTTGTAGATGGTCACATTACCATCCACGTCCGTCTTCTTCTTAAAGATCCATTTGTTTTCTATGGCTCGCCGATCATCGGGCAAGTCAGTCAAAGTCCATACTTCGTTTTCATACATGGATCCTATCTCGGATTTCATGGCTTCTAGCCATTTGTCGGAATCCGGGCCCGCCGTCGCTTCTTCATAGTTCGAAGGTTCACCGTTGTCTAACAACATGATTTCCAGGACAGGGTTGCCGTACCACTCTGGTGCGGAACGTGTCCTTGTGGACCTACGAAGTTCAGTAACTTGATATGAAGCTTCATGATCATCATCATTAACTTCCTCCCCAGTCGGTGTAGGCACCACAGGAACATTTTCCCGCGCTGCGCTACTTTCCGGTTCGGAAGGGGTGACTATCACCTCATCAAGTTCCACTTTCCTCCCACTCAATTCTTTCGAGAGAAACTCCTTCTCTAGAAAGGACCCGTTCTTGGCAACGAAGATCTTGCCCTCGGATCTGAGGTAGAAGGTATACCCAATAGTTTCCTTAGGGTATCCTATGAAGACGCATTTTTCCGACTTGGGTTCGAGCTTTTCAGGTTGAAGTTTCTTGACATAAGCATCGCATCCCCAAACTTTTAGAAACGACAGCTTAGGTTTCTTCCCAAACCATAATTCATACGGTGTCGTCTCAACGGATTTCGACGGAGCCCTATTTAAAGTGAATGCAGCAGTCTCTAAAGCATAACCCCAAAATGAGAGCGGTAAATCGGTAAGAGACATCATAGATCGCACCATATCCAATAGAGTGCGATTACGACGTTCGGACACACCATTTCTCTGAGGTGTTCCAGGCTGCGTGAGTTGTGAAACTATTCCACATTTCCTTAAGTGTGCACCAAACTCGTGACTTAAATATTCTCCACCACGATCTGATCGTAGGAATTTTATTCTCCTGTCACGTTGATTCTCAACTTCACTCTGAAATTCCTTGAACTTTTCAAAGGTTTCAGACTTGTGTTTCATCAGGTAGACATACCCATATCTACTTAAATCATCAGTGAGAGTGAGAACATAACGATATCCTCCGCAAGCCTCAACACTCATTGGACCACACACATCAGTATGTATGATTTCCAATAAGTTGGTTGCTCGCTCCATTGTTCCGGAGAACGGAGTCTTGGTCATCTTACCCATGAGGCATGGTTCGCACGTGTCAAATGATTCATAATCAAGAGACTCCAAAAGTCCATCTGCATGGAGCTTCTTTATGCGCTTGACACCAATGTGACCAAGGCGGCAGTGCCACAAGTATGTGGGACTATCGTTATCAACTTTACATCTTTTGGTATTCACACTATGAACATGTGTAACATCACGTTCGAGATTCATCAAAAATAAACCATTGACCAGCGGGGCATGACCATAAAACATATCTCTCAAATAAATAGAACAACCATTATTCTCAGATTTAAATGAGTAGCCATCTCGAATTAAACGAGATCCAGATACAATGTTCATGCTCAAAGCTGGCACTAAATAACAATTATTGAGGTTTAAAACTAATCCCGTGGGTAGATGCAGAGGTAGCATGCCAACGGCGATCACATCGACCTTGGAACCATTCCCGACGCGCATCGTCACCTCGTCCTTTGCGAGTCTCCGTTTATTCCGTAGTTCCTGCTTTGAGTTACAAATATGAGCAACCGCACCGGTATCAAATACCCAGGAGCTACTACGAGTACTGGTAAGGTACACATCAATTACTTGTATATCACATATACCTTGGGTGTTGCCGGCCTTCTTCTTGTCCGCTAAATATCTGGGGCAGTTCCGCTTCCAGTGACCACTTCCCTTGCAATAAAAGCACTCAGTCTCGGGCTTGGGTCCATTCTTTGACTTCTTCCCGGTAACTGGCTTACCGGGCGCGGCAACTCCCTTGCCGTCCTTCTTGAAGTTCTTCTTACCCTTGCCCTTCTTGAACTTAGTGGTGTTATTCACCATCAACACTTGATGTTCTTTTCTGATCTCTACCTCAGCTGATTTCAGCATTGAATATACCTCGGGAATGGTCTTTTCCATCCCCTGCATATTGTAGTTCATCACAAAGCTCTTGTAGCTTGGTGGAAGCGACTGGAGGATTCTGTCAATGACCGCGTCATCCGGGAGATTAACTCCCAGCTGAGACAAGCGGTTGTGCAACCCAGACATTCTGAGTATGTGCTCACTAACAGAACTGTTCTCCTCCATTTTACAGCTGAAGAACTTGTCGGAGACATCATATCTCTCGACCCGGGCATGAGCTTGAAAAACCAGTTTCAGCTCCTCGAACATCTCATATGCTCCATGTTTCTCAAAACGCTTTTGGAGACCCGGTTCTAAGCTGTAAAGCATGCCGCACTGAACGAGGGAGTAATCATCAGCACGCTGCTGCCAAGCGTTCATAACGTCTTGGTTCTCAGGGATTGGTGCTTCACCTAGCGGTGCTTCTAAGACATAATCTTTCTTGGCTGCTATGAGGATGATCCTCAGGTTCCGGACCCAGTCCGTATAGTTGCTGCCATCATCTTTCAGCTTGGTTTTCTCTAGGAACGCGTTGAAATTGAGGACAACGTGGGCCATTTGATCTACAATACATAGTTTAAAGATTTAGACTAAGTTCATGATAATTAAGTTCATATAATCAAATTATTTAATGAACTCCCACTCAGATAGACATCCCTCTAGTCATCTAAGTGAAACACGATCCGAACTCAACTAGGCCGTGTCCGATCATCACGTGAGACGGACTAGTCAAGATCGGTGAACATCTCCATGTTGATCGTATCTTCTATACGACTCATGCTCGACCTTTCGGTCCTCCGTGTTCCGAGGCCATGTCTGTACATGCTAGGCTCGTCAAGTCAACCTAAGTGTATTGCGTGTGTTCCGAGGCCATGTCTGTACATGCTAGGCTCGTCAACACCCGTTGTATTCGAACGTAAGAATCTATCACACCCGATCATCACGTGGTGCTTCGAAACGACGAACCTTCGCAACGGTGCACAGTTAGGGTGAACACTTTCTTGAAATTATTATAAGGGATCATCCTACTTGCTACCGTCGTTCTAAGCAAATAAGATGCAAAACATGATAAACATCATATGCAATCAAATAGTGACATGATATGGCCAATATCATCATGCTCCTTTGATCTCCATCTTCGGGGCACCATGATCATCTTTGTCACCGGCATGACACCATGATCTCCATCATTGTGTCTTCATGAAGTTGTCACGCCAACGATTACTTCTTCTTCTATGGCTAACGCGCTTAGCAATAAAGTAAATTAATTTACATGGCGTTATTCAATGACACGCAGGTCATACAAAAAATAAAGACAACTCCTATGGCTCCTGCCGGTTGTCATACTCATCGACATGCAAGTCGTGATTCCTATTACAAGAATATGATCAATCTCATACATCACATATATCATTCATCACATCTTCTGGCCATATCACATCACATAGCACTTGCTGCAAAAACAAGTTAGACGTCCTCTAATTTTTGTTGCAAGTTTTTACGTGGTTTGTAGGTTTCTAGCAAGAACGTTTCTTACCTACGTATGACCACAACGTGATTTGCCAATTTCCATTTACCCTTCATAAGGACCCTTTTCATCGAATCCGTTCCGACTAAAGTGGGAGAGACAGACACCCGCTAGCCACCTTATGCATCTAGTGCATGTCAGTCGGTGGAACCTGTCTCACGTAAGAGTACGTGTAAGGTCGGTCCGGGCCGCTTCATCCCACAATGCCGCCGAAACGAGATAAGACTAGTAGCGGCAAGAAGAATTGACAACATCGACGCCCACAACTACTTTGTGTTCTACTCGTGCATAGAAACTACGCATAGACCTAGCTCATGATGCCACTGTTGGGGAACGTAGCAGAAATTCAAAATTTTCTACGCATCACCAAGATCAATCTATGGAGTAATCTAGCAACGAGGGGAAGGGGAGTGAATCTACATACCCTTGTAGATCGCGATGCGGAAGCGTTGCAAGAACGCGGATGAGGGAGTCGTACTCGTAGCGATTCAGATCGCGGTTGATTCCGATCTAAGCACCGAAAGAACGGTGCCTCCGCGTTCAACACACGTGCAGCCCGGTGACGTCTCCCACGCCTTGATCCAGCAAGGAGAGAGGGAGAGGTTGGGGAAGACTCCATCCAGCAGCAACACGACGGCATGGTGGTGGTGGAGGAGCGTGGCAATCCCGCAGGGCTTCGCCAAGCACCGCGGGAGAGGAGGAGGAGGAAGAGGGGTAGGGCTGCGCCAAAAGGAGACGTTCTCATGTCTATGGCAGCCCAAAACCTCAATATATATAGGGGAGGGGGAGGGCTGCGCCCCCATCTAGGGTTTCCCCCTTCAAGGGGTGCGGCTAGCCCTAGATGGGGCTTGGGGGGCGGCCAAAGGGGGGAGGAGTGCCTCCCAAGTCAAGTGGAGGCCCTCCCCCTTAGGGTTTCCCCTCTCCCATGCGCATGGGCCTTGGGGGGGCTGGTGCCCCTGGCCCATTAAGGCTAGGGCGCCCCCTTACAGCCCATGCTACTGTATTGGACGTGGTGGAACATTTTCCGGACCTCCGGACCCCTCCGGAATCCTCCGGAATCTTCTGGAAGCTTCCCGGTACAATACCGAAAAAACCCGAACTTTTCCCGGAACCCGAACAACAACTTTCCATATATAAATCTTTACCTCCGGACCATTCCGGAACTCCTCGTGACGTCCGGGATCTCATCCGGGACTCCGAACAACATTCGGTAACCACGTACATGCTATCCCTATAACCCTAGCGTCATCGAACCTTAAGTGTGTAGACCCTACGGGTTCGGGAACCATGCAGACATGACCGAGACGTTCTCCGGTCAATAACCAACAGCGGGATCTGGATACCCATGTTGGCTCCCACATGTTCCACGATGATCTCATCGGATGAACCACGATGTCGGGGATTCAATCAATCCCGTATTCAATTCCCTTTGTCCAGCGGTATGTTACTTGCCCGAGATTCGATCGTCGGTATCCCTATACCTTGTTCAATCTCGTTACCGGCAAGTCTCTTTACTCGTTCCGTAACTCACATCATCCCGTGATCAACTCCTTGGTCACATTGTGCACATAATGATGATGTCCTACCGAGTGGGCCCAGAGATACCTCTCCGTTTACACGGAGTGACAAATCCCAGTCTCGATTCGTGCCAACCCAACAGACACTTTCGGAGATACCCATAGTGCACCTTTATAGCCACCCAGTTACGTTGTGACGTTTGGCACACCCAAAGCATTCCTACGGTATCCGGGAGTTGCACAATCTCATGGTCTAAGGAAGTGATACTTGACATTAGAAAAGCTCTGAGCAAACGAACTACACGATCTTGTGCTAGGCTTAGGATTGGGTCTTGTCCATCACATCATTCTCCTAATGATGTGATCCCGTTATCAACGACATCCAATGTCCATGGTCAGGAAACCGTAACCATCTATTGATCAACGAGCTAGTCAACTAGAGGCTTACTAGGGACATGGTGTTGTCTATGTATCCACACATGTATCTGAGTTTCCTATCAATACAATTCTAGCATGGATAATAAACGATTATCATGAACAAGGAAATATAATAATAACCTATTTATTATTGCCTCTAGGGCATATTTCCAACACATCTTACCCATGAGGCATGGTTCGCACGTGTCAAATGATTCGTAATCAAGAGACTCCAAAAGTCCATCTGCATGGAGCTTCTTCATGCGCTTGACACCAATGTGACCAAGGCGGCAGTGCCACAAGTATGTGGGACTATCGTTATCAACTTTACATCTTTTGGTATTCACACTATGAACATGTGTAACATCATGTTCGAGATTCATCAAAAATAAACCATTGACCAGCGGGGCATGACCATAAAACATATCTCTCAAATAAATAGAACAACCATTATTCTCGGATTTAAATGAGTAGCCATCTCGAATTAAACGAGATCCAGATACAATGTTCATGCTCAAAGCTGGCACTAAATAACAATTATTGAGGTTTAAAACTAATCCCGTGGGTAGATGCAGAGGTAGCGTGCCGACGGCGATCACATCGACCTTGGAACCATTCCTGACGCGCATCGTCACCTCGTCCTTCGCCAGTCTCCGTTTATTCCGTAGTTCCTGTTTTGAGTTACAAATATGAGCAACCGCACCGGTATCAAATACCCAGGAGCTACTACGAGTACTGGTAAGGTACACATCAATTACATGTATATCACATATACCTTTGGTGTTGCCGGCCTTCTTCTTGTCCGCTAAGTATTTGGGGCAGTTCCGCTTCCAGTGACCACTTCCCTTGCAATAAAAGCACTCAGTCTCGGGCTTGGGTCCATACTTTGACTTCTTCCTAGTAACTGGTTTACCGGGCGCGGCAACTCCCTTGCCGTCCTTCTTGAAGTTCTTCTTACCCTTGCCCTTCTTGAACTTAGTGGTTTTATTCACCATCAACACTTGATGTTCTTTTCTGATCTCCCCTTCCGCTGATTTCAGCATTGAATATACCTCGGGAATGGTCTTTTCCATCCCCTGCATATTGTAGTTCATCACAAAGCTCTTGTAGCTTGGTGGAAGCGACTGGAGGATTCTGTCAATGACCGCGTCATCCGGGAGATTAACTCCCAGCTGAGACAAGCGGTTGTGCAACCCAGACATTCTGAGTATGTGCTCACTAACAGAACTGTTCTCCTCCATTTTACAGCTGAAGAACTTGTCGGAGACATCATATCTCTCGACCCGGGCATGATCTTGAAAAACCAGTTTCAGCTCCTCGAACATCTCATATGCTCCATGTTTCTCAAAACGCTTTTGGAGACCCGGTTCTAAGCTGTAAAGCATGCCGCACTGAACGAGGGAGTAATCATCAGCACGCTGCTGCCAAGCGTTCATAACGTCTTGGTTCTCAGGGATTGGTGCTTCACCTAGCGGTGCTTCTAAGACATAATCTTTCTTGGCTGCTATGAGGATGATCCTCAGGTTCCGGACCCAGTCCGTATAGTTGCTGCCATCATCTTTCAGCTTGGTTTTCTCTAGGAACGCGTTGAAATTGAGGACAACGTGGGCCATTTGATCTACAATACATAGTGTAAAGATTTTAGACTAAGTTCATGATAATTAAGTTCATATAATCAAATTATTTAATGAACTCCCACTCAGATAGACATCCCTCTAGTCATCTAAGTGAAACATGATCCGAATTCAACTAGGCCGTGTTCGATCATCACGTGAGACGGACTAGTCAAGATCGGTGAACATCTCCATGTTGATCGTATCTTCTATATGACTCATGCTCGACCTTTCGGTCCTCCGTGTTCCGAGGCCATGTCTGTACATGCTAGGCTCGTCAAGTCAACCTAAGTGTATTGCGTGTGTTCCGAGGCCATGTCTGTACATGCTAGGCTCGTCAACACCCGTTGTATGCGAACGTTAGAATCTATCACACCCGATCATCACGTGGTGCTTCGAAACAACGAACCTTCGCAACGGTGCACAGTTAGGGTGAACACTTTCTTGAAATTATTATAAGGGATCATCTTACTTACTACCGTCGTTCTAAGCAAATAAGATGCAAAAATATGATAAACATCACATGCAATCAAATAGTGACATGATATGGCCAATATCATCATGCTCCTTTGATCTCCATCTTCGGGGCACCATGATCATCTTTGTCACCGGCATGACACCATGATCTCCATCATCATGATCTCCATCATTGTGTCTTCATGAAGTCGTCACGCCAACGATTACTTCTACTTGTATGGATAACGCGTTTAGCAACAAAGTAAAGTAAATTACATGGCGTTATTCAATGACACGCAGGTCATGCAAAATAATAAAGACAACTCCTATGGCTCCCGCCGGTTGTCATACTCATCGACATGCAAGTCGTGATTCCTATTACAAGAATATGATCAATCTCATACATCACATATATCATTCATCACATCTTCTGGCCATATCACATCACATAGCACTTGCTGCAAAAACAAGTTAGACGTCCTCTAATTGTTGTTGCAAGTTTTTACGTGGTTTGTAGGTTTCTAGCAAGAACGTTTTCTTACCTACGTATGACCACAACGTGATTTGCCAATTTCTATTTACCCTTCATAAGGACCCTTTTCATCGAATCCGTTCCGACTAAAGTAGGAGAGACAGACACCCGCTAGCCACCTTATGCAACTAGTGCATGTCAGTCGGTGGAACCTGTCTCACGTAAGCGTACGTGTAAGGTCGGTCCGGGCCGCTTCATCCTACAATGCCGTCGAAACAAGAAACGACTAGTAGCGGCAAGAAGAATTGGCAAAGTCAACACCCACAACTGCTTTGTGTTCTACTCGTGCATAGTAACTACGCATAGGCCTGGCTCATGATGCCACTGATGGGAATCGTAGCATAATTTAAAATTTTCCTACGCTCACCAAGATGCATCTATGGAGTCTACTAGCAACGAGGGGAAAGGAGTGCATCTACATACCCTTGTATATCGCGAGCGGAAGCGTTCCAATGAACGTGGATGACGGAGTCGTACTCGCCGTGATCCAAATCACCGATGACCGAGTGCCGAACGGACGGCACCTCCGCGTTCAACACACGTACGGTGCAGCGACGTCTCCTCCTTCTTGATCCAGCAAGGGGGAAGGAGAGGTTGATGGAGATCCAGCAGCACGACGGCGTGGTGGTGGATGTAGCGGTTCTCCGGCAGGGCTTCGCAAGCTTCTGCGAGAAAGAGAGAGAGAGAGGTGTTGCAGGGGAGGAGGGAGGCGCCCAAGGCTGTTGTGTGCTGCCCTCCCTCCCCCTTTATATAGGCCCCCTTGGGGGGGGGCGGCCCTAGAGATCAGATCCAAAGGGGGGG
>NC_057811.1:99461019-99506251 GCF_018294505.1 Triticum aestivum | reverse complement strand
AAGGGGGAAGCTCCCCCCTAGGGTTCCCAACCCTAGGCGCATGGGGGGAGGACCAAGGGGGGCGCCCCAGCCCACTAAGGGCTGGTTCCCTTCCACTTTCAGCCCACGGGGCCCTCCGGGATAGGTGGACCCCCGGGACCCTTCCGGTGGTCCCGGTACAATACCGGTAACCCCCGAAACTTTCCCGGTGGCCGAAACTGGACTTCCTATATATAATTCTTCACCTCCGGACCATTCCGGAACCTCTCGTGACGTCCGGGATCTCATCCGGGACTCCGAACAACTTTTCGGGTTTCCGCATACATATATCTCTACAAGCCTAGCGTCACCGAACCTTAAGTGTGTAGACCCTACGGGTTCGGGAGACATGCAGACATGACCGAGACACCTCTCCGGTCAATAACCAACAGCGGGATCTGGATTCCCATGTTGGCTCCCACATGTTCCACGATGATCTCATCAGATGAACCACGGTGTCGAGGATTCAATCAATCCGTATGCAATCCCCTTTGTCAATCGGTATGTTACTTGCCCGAGATTCGATCGTCGGTATCCCAATACCTTGTTCAATCTCGTTACCGGCAAGTCTCTTTACTCGTACCGCAATGCATGATCCCGTGACTAACGCCTTAGTCACATTGAGCTCATTATGATGATGCATTACCGAGTGGGCCCAGAGATACCTCTCCGTCACACGGAGTGACAAATCCCAGTCTCGATCCGTGCCAACCCAACAGACACTTTCGGAGATACCCGTAGTGCACCTTTATAGTCACCCAGTTACGTTGTGACGTTTGGCACACCCAAAGCACTCCTACGGTATCCGGGAGTTGCACGATCTCATGGTCTAAGGAAAAGATACTTGACATTGGAAAAGCTCTAGCAAACGAAAGTACACGATCTTTTATGCTATGCTTAGGATTGGGTCTTGTCCATCACATCATTCTCCTAATGATGTGATCCCGTTATCAATGACATCCAATGTCCATAGTCAGGAAACCATGACTATCTGTTGATCAACGAGCTAGTCAACTAGAGGCTTACTAGGGACACGTTGTGGTCTATGTATTCACACATGTATTACGATTTCCGGACAATACAATTATAGCATGAATAATAGAAAATTATCATGAACAAAGAAATATAATAATAACCATTTATTATTGCCTCTAGGGCATATTTCCAACACCCCCGGCAGTTCCATCCGATGAGTTTCATTGGTCCCAGCGGGGCTGCTCCGGCAGCCCGGCCGATAACTTGTCATTGGCAGTCACAAGCAGGGTGTCGGTCACCAGCACAACATCCAGAGTCCTCTCATCCACCTTCCCCTTCTTTCCAAACTTCTCTACTTCATCTTCCATCCTCCCCCTCTTCCCTCCCAGCTCCGTTGCCACCATCTTCTCGCTCGCTACGCTATCGCTATCCCTACCTTTCTTCCTGTATCTCTTCCCTCCTGCGACCTTATCTTTCTCCCCTGCTCCGTGCTACCTCTTGAGCATGCGTTGGTTTTCCCTTGAAGAGGAAAGGGTGATGCAGCAAAGTAGCATAAGTATTTCCCTTAGTTTTGAGAACCAAGGTATCAATCCAGTAGGAGACAACGCACAAGTCGCCTAGTACCTGCACAAACAATCAAGAACCTTGCAAACAACGCGATAAAGGGGTTGTCAATCCCTTCACGGTCACTCGCAAAAGTGAGATCTAATAGAGATAGTAAAGTAAATATTTTTGGTATTTTTGTTGTATAGATTGGAAAGTAAAGATTGCAAAATAGTAAACGAGATGCGATGTAAATAAAAGAGATGTAATATAATAGGAAAGAGACCCAGGGGCCGTAGGTTTCACTAGTGGCTTCTCTCAAGATAGCATGTATTATGGTGGGTGAACAAATTACTGCCGAGCAATTGATAGGAAAGCGCATAGTTATGAAGATATCTAAGGCAATGATCATGAATATAGGCATCACGTCCGTGTCAAGTAGACCGAAACGATTCTGCATCTACTACTATTACTCCACACATCGACCGCTATTCAGCATGCATCTAGAGTATTAAGTTCATAAGAACGGAGTATCGCATTAAGCAAGAGGACATGATGTAGAGGGATAAACTCAAGCAATATGATATAAACCCCATCTTTTTATCCTCGATGGCAACAATACAATACGTGCCTTGCTGCCCCTACTGTCACTGGGAAAGGACACCGCAAGATTGAACCCAAAGCTAAGCACTTCTCCCATTGCAAGAAAGATCAATCTAGTAGGCCAAACTAAACCGATAATTCGAAGAGACTTGCAAAGATATCAAATCATGCATATAAGAATTCAGAGAAGAACCAAATAATATTCATAGATAATCTTGTTCATAAATCCACAATTCATCGGATCTTGACAAACACACCGCAAAAGAGTATTACATCGAATAGATCTCCAAGAACATCGAGGAGAACTTTGTATTGAGAATCAAAGAGAGAGAGAGAGAATAATCCATCTAGCTAATAACTATGGACCCGAAGGTCTGTGGTAAACTACTCACATCATCGGAGAGGCAATGGCGTTGATGTAGAAGCCCTCCATGATCGATTCCCCCTCTGGCAGATCACCGAAAAAGGCCCCAATATGGGATCTCATGGGTACAAAAGGTTGCGGCGGTGGAAAAGTGGTTTCGTGGCTCTCCTTGATGTTTCTAGGGCATAAGAGTATATATAGGCAAAAGAAGTACGTCGGAGCTACGAGGGGCCCACGAGGGTGGGGGGCGCGCCTACCCCCCTGGCGCCGCCCTCCTACCTCGTGGCCTCCTCGTGGAGTTCCAAACTTTGACTCCAAGTCTTTTGGATTGCTTTCGGTCCAAGAAAGATCCTCGCGAAGGTTTCATTCCGTTTGGACTCCGTTTGGTATTCCTTTTCTGCAAAACTCTAAAATAGGCAAAAAAAATAGAAACTGGCACTGGGCCTTCGGTTAATAGGTTAGTCCCAAAAATAATATAAAAGAGCATATTAAAGCCCATTAAACATCCAAAACAGATAAAATAATAGCATGGAACAATAAAAAATTATAGATACGTTGGAGATGTATCACTCCGCTAGATACGTCCAGCCTTCCACCCTTATTCTCGGGCTCCATAGCCACCATGCTCGGATTGCTTGGTACAACGGTTGATACGTCCATTTTGCATCATGTTTTCTTGCTGTTATTTATAATGTTTTATCTATAATAATGCTTTTTGGAGTAATTCTAATGCCTTTTCTCTCATAATTTGCAAGGAACACACCAAGAGGGAGAATTCCGGCAGCTGGAAATCTGGACCTGGAAAAGCTACGCCAGGCCACCTATTCTGCACAACTCCAAATGAGCTAAAACTCCACGAGGATTTTTTATGGAATATTTAAGAAATACTGGAGCCAATAAACACCAGAGGGGGGCCACCAGGTGGGCACAACCCACCTGGGCGTGCCAGGCCCCCCTGGCACGCCCTGGTGGGTTGTGGCCTCCTCGGCACACCTCATGTGCCCATCTTCTGGTATATAAGTGATTTTGACCTAAAAAAATGAGGAGAGGACTTTCGGGACGAAGCGCCGCCGTCTCGAGGCGGAACTTGGGCAGGAGCACTTTTGCCCTCCGGCGGAGCGATTCTGCCAGGGGAACTTCCCTCCCGGAGGGGGAAATCATCGTCATAATCATCACCAACAACTCTCCCATCTTGGGGAGGGCAATCTCCATCAACATCTTCAACAGCACCTTCTCATCTCAAACCCTAGTTCATCTCTTGTATTCAATCTTGTTACCGGAACTATAGATTGGTGCTAGGGGGCGACTAGTAGTGTTGATTACATGTTGTAGTTGATTACTATATGGTTTATTTGGTGGAAGATTATATGTTCAGATCCATTATGCATATTAATACCCCTCTGATTATGAGCATGTTTGTTGTTTGTGAGTAGTTACCTTTGTTCTTGAGGTCATGAGATAAATCATGTTGCAAGTACTCATGTGAACTTGATATGTGTTCGATATTTTGATAGTATGTATGTTGTGATTCCCTTAGTGGTGTCATGTGAACGTCGACTACATGACACTTCAACATATTTGGGCCTAAGGGAATGCATTGTGGAGTAGTAAATAGATGCTGGGTTGCGAGAGTGACAGAAACTTAAACCCCAGTTTGTGCACTATTCCGTAAGGGATCGATTGGATCCTATAGTCTAATGCTATGGTTAGAATTTATTCTTAATACTTTTCTCGTAGTTGCAGATGCTTGCGGGAGGGTTAATCATAAGTAGGAGGTTTGTTCAAGTAAGAACAACACCTGAGCACCGGTCCACCCACATATCAAATTATCAAAGTAGCGAACACAAATCGAACCGACATGATGAAAGTGACTAGATGAAATTCCCGTGTACCCTCAAGAACGCTTTGCTTATCATAAGAGACCGTTTTGTCCTGTCCTTTCCTCAAAAGCATTGGGCCACCCTGCTGCATACTTGTCACTATTATTGTTACTTGCTCGTTACAAATTATCTTGCTATCAAATCACTTGCTACTTACAATTTCAGCACTTGCAGACATTACCTCACTGAAAACTACTTGTCATTTTGTTCTGCTCCTCGTTGGGTTCGACACTCTTACTTATCGAAAAGAGCTACAATTGACCCCCTATACTTTTGGGTCATCAAGGCTATTTTCTGGCGCGGTTGCCGGGGAGTGAAGCGCCTTTGGTAAGTGGAATTCGGTAAGGAAACATTTATATAGTGTGCTGAAATTTATTGTCACTTGTTACTATGGAAAACAATCCTTTGAGGGGTATGTTAGGGGTATCTTCACCTCCTCCGGAACCACAATTAATTGCCTCTCAACCTACTGCAGCTACTGAAAATATTGAATATGAAATTCCTTCGGGTATGATAGAACAACTGCTACCTAATCCTTATGCAGGAGATGGAACTGAACATCCTGATATGCACTTGATACATGTGGAACAAATTTGTGGATTGTTTAAGCTTGCAGGTTTACCTAGGGATGAAGTGATGAGAAAGGTCTTCCCTTTATCTTTGAAGGGAAAAGCATTGGCATGGTATAGGCTGTGCGATGATATTGGATCAAAGAATTGGAATCGTTTAAAATTGGAGTTCCACCAAAATTTTTATCCTATGCATCTAGTTCATCGTGATCGGAATTACATATATAATTTTTGGCCTCGTGAAGGAGAAAGTATCACTCTAGCTTGGGGGAGGCTTAAGTCAATGTTATATTCATGCCCCAATCATGAGCTCTCAAGAGAAATTATTATCCAGAATTTTTATGCTCGGCTTTCTCGTAATGATCAAACCATGCTGGATACTTCTTGTGCTAGTTCTTTTATGAAGAAAACTATTGAATTCCGGTGGGATCTTCTGGAAAGAATTAAACGCAACTCTGAAGATTGGGAACTCGACGAAGGTAAAAAGTCAGGTATAAAGCTTAAATATGATTGTGTTAAATCTTTTATGGATACCGATGCTTTTCAAAAGTTTAGCACTAAATATGGACTTGACTCTGAGATAGCAGCTTCTTTTTGTGAATCTTTTGCTACTCATGTTGAACTCCCTAAAGTGGAATGGCTTAAATATCACCCACCTATTAAAGAACCGGTACCAGTTAAAGAAGAAACTATTCTCTATAATGTTGATCCAGTTGTTCCTACTGCTTATATTGAGAAACCCTCTTTTTCTATTAGGATAAAGGAACATGCTAAAGTTGTAACTGTGGTTAACAAAAGCTCTGTTAGAACACCTAAACCAGATGAAAAAATTAGAATTGAACCTAATATTGCTATGGTTAAAGATCTCTTAGAAGAAGATGTGGATGGGCATGTTATTTACTTCTGCAAAGAAGCTGCTAGAATTGCTAAACCTGATGAAAAAGATAAACATAGACCAGTTGTTGGCGTGCCTGTCATTTCAGTTAAAATAGGAGATCACTGTTATCATGGTTTATGTGACATGGGTGCTAGTGTGAGTGCTATTCCTTACAAGTTATATCAAGATATTAGAGAAGACATAGCACCTACAGAGCTAGAAGACATAGATGTTACTATTAAACTTGCTAATAGAGACATCATATCACCGTGTGGGATTATTAGAGATGTTGAAGTCTTGTGTGGGAAAATAAAATATCCTATTGATTTTCTTGTTCTTGGTACCCCGCAAGATGACTTCTGTCCCATTATTTTTGCTAGACCTTTCTTGAACACAGTTAATGCCAGGATAGGTTGTCAGAAACAAACCGTGGGTTTTAGCTTTGGTGATGAGTCTCATGAGTTTATTTTTTCCAAGTTTAGTAAAAACCATCATGAAAAGGAATTGCCTAGTAAGGATGAATTAAGTGGTCTTGCTTCTATTGCTGTGCCACCTACTGATCCTTTAGAACAATACTTGCCAGACCATGAAAATGATTTACATATGCATGAAAGAAATGAAATAGATAATATTTTCTTTGAACAACGTCCTCTACTTAAACACAATTTGCCTATTGAAACTCTCGGAGGTCCTCCTCCACCTAAAGGTGATCCTGTGTTTGAATTAAAACAATTGCCAGACACTTTGAAATACGCTTATCTTGATGAAAAGAAGATATATACACTACAAAAAAATACACTTCCGTGATGATACGTGTTTGTCACAGTAGGTCACGTTTTCTGTCATGCATGTACATCCATGACAAATTTATGACAGAATCAAGATAGTCATACCTGTGCTGTCGTAGAAGTGTTCCATGACATTACCAAAAATATCATTATGGAAGTGTCCACTTCCATGAAGATAAATTGCGCGTCACAGAAGTGCTTTCGTCAAGGGTGACCGACACGTGGCATCCACCGTAACGGAACGCCGTTAAGCTATCGGGTCCGGTTTTGGTTCCGATAACCCGTTAACAGCCCCGACCAATGGGGATTTTCCACGTGTAAAATCATCATTGGCTGGAGGAAACACGTGTCGGCTCACCGTTGGGACAGATGTCACCCACTCATTGGACCGAAAGCGCCTATGATACGTCGACACGTGGCACGGCCCAACAGAGGCCCATATAGGTTAAAAAGGCCGGCCCAGTCAAAGGCCCGTAGTACTTACTCAGGTACTAGTGGGCCAGCCCAATAACGGCCTGCTTAATAAAGGCCCATTTACGGCCCAAAGCTAGATCTGGCCCGTTAATTGTTCGCCGAATATTTGGGCCCATTTACGGCCCGAAGCCAGATCTGGCCCGTTAATTGTTCGCCGAATATTTGGGCCCAATTACAGCCTAGTGACTTTCGGCCTGTGAGAGGACCGATGTAGACATGGACCCATTTCAGCCCGGTGTGACTTTCAGCCTGGGAATGGCCTTGCTACCCATGGGCCATATATGGTCCGACAGGACATCGGGCCCACTAACGGCCCGTGATAAAGGTGGCAACAGTTAAGCCCAACGTGACTTTGGGCCTGTTAAAGGCCTGTCGCATAATTCGGCCTGTTGATGTCTGTACTAAGCTTTCGGCCTCTTAAAGGCCCATGATATCAGTGGGCCAACTAAGGCCCGAGATATGTTTCGGCCTGGTAACTGCCCATGATATAACTGGGCTCAAAAAGGCCCGGTCTACATTTCAGCCTGCTGAAGGCCCGTCAACGACTAGTGAAAATTGAGGCCCAATATGCATTTCGGCCTGCTAAAGGCCCATGGTTTCATCTGGGCCGTAACAGGCAAGTACAATATTCAGCCTGTTAATGGCCCAATGCTACCTGGGCCAAACTAAGCGCTAGGTCCACAAAAGGCCCAACTAAAATATAGGCCGGTGTAAGTTGTGGGCCTCGCGCAAAGTGTGAAGGCCCGAATTATTCGGGCCCAAGAAAGATGCAGGCCGGCCCAATTGTGGCCCGCTAAACACCAGGCCCGTTAGAGGCGAATGTTTTGGCCCGGTCGACTACATCTGATTTTTTTTCAGATAGCGAATGATGACAGTAACTAGTAGGAATTAAGAACAAACCTACTCTATACAATAAAGAAATTACGACATAGTAACTAAGAATAAACCTACACTATACAATAAAGGATTTATGGTATATTACATCCACTGGGCATCGAAGTTCGCCACCAGTGATCATAACGTGCAACGAAGAAGCAGATTACAAAAACTGGGCACCATTGCAGCGTAAAAAAATAATACTGAACCGAGACCACTTCCAAGACAGTTCAAGAAAGGTTAGCCTTGCGCGGGAACTGCTGCGTAAGCTGGTAAGCAAGGCCGTGAGACCGGCCTAGCATGTCGGTCATAGCTTCCAGGTGTAGCTGTTTAGCGATGAGGTTCTCATTGGTGTTCTCCGCAATCTTTCTTAGAGATAGGACTTCAAGTCGAAGTTGAGTTGCAAAATGCCTTTTTGCTAGAACTTGGGACTGAAGAAGTCGAACTGATTCAGACAACGAATTCTGTGAGCTTGTCTGACTGCTAGTCTCAAGTAACTTGAACACTGCATCAAGACAAGACTTTGGGGTTGTCTCGCTATCTTCAAGATGTTTTGCCTTCTTTGCTGCAATATATGTTGGGTTTGTCTCACAGCCTTCAGCAGACTTGTGCATGCCATCAGGCATATCACCCTGAACAAAGCAGAGAGATGACAGGTTTTGCACGTGTATAAACAAAGATGATAACTGTGCTGTCAATTCCATCCAATTTCAAATTAGAAAATAAAGAGTAAGTTCAAAATATCAATAGCATAATTTGGCATTGTTCATAATGCGGGGAGCTTCACCACACTACTGGATTACCATGTCAACATAACAAGCATAGATGAAGGGAAAATAAAATCATTGTATCTATTTTGGTTAATGTGCATGGCATGTTGTTCATATCATCAGCCACATCAGTAAGATAAAACAGGAGATGACAAGGTGCAAAGGTGGGCTGCTTCACCACACACTGGATTATAGATCCACAAAAACAAGCATACATATAGGGAGTATTGAGTAATGTGCATGGTATGAATAAGGAATTTGGTTTTACAAGTAAAACTTAGAACTTACGGTTCTTGCGAACATGCATTTTGGTAGAAACAGCAAACTAAACAGCAGTAAACGATAGGGAGTATGAGAAAATTAAACAGCAGTTGAGGATAAAGGCTTTAGAAGGACTGACTTACATTAACAGTTAACACCGGCTTTATAATGCCCTTCTCCATGTCAAGGGAAGGATAACTCAAGAATTTCAGCACAAAATCTTCTTCATAAGCATTGCCTGTACTCTACATTTTGTAGAGAGTAATTATAGATATGATAATACTAGAAGGGATAGAGAATAATGAAGATAAGGTGCAGATTGATGCTACATAATCAACTACCAATCCCTGGAAGTACAAGCATTACAGGACAAAATGTACTGACAAGAGCAATGGGCTAGACTTCTGCACTGGCATTGTCTGTGTATTCTACTTTTTGGTAAGATTAAATATAGATCTGATCTTTTTTAGTAAATGGTGGGCGAGGGAGATAAGATGCAGAATGCTACACAATGAACCAATCCCTCTTCCCATAATACAAGAGTGTTTTGAACACTGGTGTACTGTACAAAACGTTCTTATATTATGAGACGGAGGGAGTAGCTGTTAATGTAAGTACAGTGATAGACGACGTTCAGTCCTTACAAGAGGACTGCAGAGCTAAACCTCTTCAAAAGCATTGGGTTGATTCTAAATTTATGTAAGAGTCCATACGGATCTTATAATGTCCACCAAATGGACGATAACGAGGCTAACATGTGCAGTGATGCTACATAATCAAACAACTATGAAAGTAAGTATGGTCATACAGGGCAAGAGGTACTCACAAGAGCAATGCAGTGTGCAGTATAGTTGCGAGATTCTGTGGTCCCTTGAGAATGAATGTTCTTCTGCTAACAGTTTTCGTACAAGTGAGACATTAAGGCAAATGCAGAAATGTAGTTCAAATTGTGATGTGATATCATAGATAGTACCTTACGCTGCAGCCGAGACCAATGTGTAACAAGATTATTCCAGTCACCGTCGGATAAATGTAGCACCGGAGACTTTACAGAAATTTCGTTTAGAGGCTTGCCATCGAAGTGCGCTTGCCTCAGGTAGGAACGATACTTCATCAACGAGTGCTTGAAAAGCGCAACCAACCCTTGCTCATCTTCACAATCCAGTTTGGTCCTCGCCTATTTAAAAGAATGAAATCTTGTGTCTTATGTCAGCAGAAACATATGCAGCAATGACCATGAATAACATTAGTACATTACTTATGCGAAAGTTGCGGAGGAAGACTGGAAATTTTTCTGTGTCTGCGGTATAATCTTTCCATGAAGGAAAGATGCGCACAAAGTTCCTGACAACAATATAAGCTTTGTCTTCTAACCTGGGAAGAAATGGAATAGGGGTCCTATTTGCTGCAACTGGGGCTCTCTCTGGTTCAAAAAGGGATTTGGCAACTGGATTTGGTGTACTCTTTGCTGGAATGGGGGTTTTGCGTCGTAGAGCTGGTGCTATGTCAACTGGCATAATCATAATGTTTGCTGCAGTTGGGGTCTACTGAGTTGGGGCATCAGAAATGACCAGTGTAGTAGGGCTAGACACTACAAAAAAAATACACTTCTGTGATGATACGTGTTTGTCACAGTAGGTCGCATTTTTTGTCATGCATGTACATCCATGACAAATTTATGACAGAATCAAGATAGTCATACCTGTGCTGTCGTAGAAGTGTTCCATGACATTACCAAAATTATCATCACGGAAGTGTCCACTTCCATGACGATAAATCGCGCGTCACAGAAGTGCTTTCGTCAAGGGTGACCGACACGTGGCATCCACCGTAACGGAACGCCGTTAAGCTATCGGGTCAGGTTTTGGATCCGATAACCCGTTAACAGCCAGGACCAATGGGGATTTTCCATGTGTAAAATTCTGACTGGCTGACGGAAACACGTGTCGGCTCCGCGTTGGCACAGGTGTCACTCATCCAGATGCGCCTATGATATGCTGACACGTGGACCGGCCCAAAAGTGGCCCATAAAGTTTAAATGGGCCGGCCCAACTAAAGGCCCACAAGATTTGTGGTCCATAATGGGCCAGCCCAATGAAAGGCCCATGAGATTTTTCGTATCATAATGGGCCAGCCCAGCTAAAGGCCCACGAGATTTTGCGGGCCATAATGGGCCGGCCCAGCTAAAGGCCCGCGAGATTTTGCGGACCATAATGGGCCAGCCTAGATAAAGGCCCAACATTCTCAGTTAAGGCCCGTACGGCTAGTGTCAAATCGGCCCGTCAACGGCCTGTCCTAAACTTGTCATCATCGCGGCCCATGATCACTTCTGGCCCGTTAACAGTTCGCTAAGTATATGGGCCGAATTACGGCCCGGTGTATTTCCGGCCTGTTAAAGGTCCTGCTTCATTTGGGCCCATTTACAGGCCATTGAAACTTTCGGCCCATAAACGACCGTGAAGGATTTGGGTCATATTCGGCCATGTCTGACATTCGGCCTGTTAGCGGCCCGCCATAGATTTGGGCCACTTTCGGCATGTTGTGATTTTCGGCCTGTTAACGTCGGACGAAATCCATGGGCCATATGTGGCCCAAGGTCACATCGGGCCCATTAACGGCCCATATAAAAATGACGATAATCTAGCCCGACCGAACTTTCGGCCTGTTAAAGGCCCGTGTATTAGGTCGACGCATTTACGGCCCGTCTGAATTTCGGCCTGTGAAAGATCCACATCGTAAATGGGCCCAATCTCACTTTCGGTCTTTTAAAGGCCCATGCTTTTATGGGCTCGAGATATTTACACCTGTAAACGGCCTATTGTTACTGAGGGCCCAAATTATGTTTAGGCCTGTTAAAGGCCCACTATGGGCACAGGCCTACCAGAAAAATATGAAATCTTATGCTGATTTAGGCCCAAATATTTTTAGTGGGCTACATGCAAATTTCGGTCCATAATCGTTTTTAGCCCAATTGGAATGGGCCCGACGAATGTTGGCATGTTGGGCTCCTACGAAGCTTTCGGCCGAATACATTACTAAGATAAACCTACACTATACAAAAATAGCGTCGTAATTATTGCAGCCTTTGGCAGCAGCATAAATGCTGTATCACAACAAAATGCCTGTTGGCATAAAGTTTACAGTCCTTGCAGATAAAAGCACCATCAGATGTATAGAAGCACATATCATTTGACCTAAGTGCTAATGTTTCAGGCTGTAGAATCTGATGGAGCAGCACGATCTTCACCTTTTTTCCGCCATTGCTCTTGAACAACGAAGCGAATGTCTGATAGTCTGGTTTCAAAACCATTCATATCTTGACGACAGTTGTCAACCACTATTCTTGTTTCCAAAACGACGTCCATTAGGGATTGGACTTGTGTCTGGAGCACAGATATATCACTCTGTCTAGCAGGAAGATTTTGTTCAGTAGGCGATTTGGACAAGGTTACCTTGACAACCAACCCAGAATTACGCAGGAAGGTGCTTTTTGCACTGTTAGTGGAGAGATACTGACGCACTGCAGCAAGAGGTGACATTGTGCCTGTGGTAGCCTCGTCACCTTCAGGTGGTTGTGGTTGTTCAATCATTTTTTCCATAGCTTCCTGAAAGTTTGAACTTGTAGATTAGTGTACCAGATAAGTTACTAATGAGACAAAAACAAACAAAGTAGGTTACACGTTTATACATAACTTATTTTGGTGAACCACTGTAATACTTTAGCATGTATTGTAGTGCCAACTACATAATAAAATCACTTTCGGAACATATGTCCGTGTAGCATGCCTATTGTATTGTCTATTTCCTCACATTCGTTGACATCTAAGGATAAAGAGACATGGTTTAAAGTAGGATGAACATAGTATGACATCATTCATATCATGGGCAAACAGATATAAAACAAACATGCTATTTTATCATTGTGTGCGCACGTGAACATAACAACTAGAATACAGATCAAGACCAAAAGAATATCCTTCATCTCTTTTAAACCATGTAAGGTGAAATGATACCTTAAGACAACTGTGTATAAAAGTGAACAGAGTAAATGACATTGGCTACAAACCAAGTAGTTAAATGAACACATCACAGTACCAATCAGTTCAAAGGCATGAGGAGTAAGGACTTACAACATCGGCTTGAACTGGTGTGCTCATGCCCTTCATCTTGCTGGTGTGGAAATCCTTGAAGATTTGCACTGCATTCGGTTCAGGTTCTTTTTGGTCCGCACAGGCTTTCCTCTGTATTGGGAACAAGTAAATATAGATACGATAATATGGCACAGAAAAAAGAAGGAAGTAGCAGCTATTTACAAGAGCCTCGCAGTGTGCAATATAGCTACGAGATCCTGTTGTCTGTTGGAATTTCACTTTAGAACGATTGGTCTTGTTCTTCAAACAGTTAGCCTAGAAGAAGATACACTTGTATGGCACATACATAAATACAAGTTCAATATGTGGTCTGATCAAATACATATAGCCTACCTGATACTTTGGATCAGACCAGTGTTTAACGAGGGCTGTCCAGTCTTCATCTATAATATATTCCACTGGAGATGTTTGGGCGATTTCATTGTTAGCCTTGCTTTCAAAGTGAGATTTTCTAAGGTGGTACCGATACTGTCGCAGAGCAGACTGAAAAACATGAGTGCATGCTTGTTTAGTTGCATCATCTTTCGGATCCAACTTGAACCTCATCTGTTGAAAAAAGAATGTGAGTCTTAAAAGGAGGAAGCTAGAAAGTATGGGACAGAGCAAGACAATATTACTAATTGCGATGAATAACATTACTTATGGATAAATGGTCAATGAAGGTGTTAAACTGGGTATTGTCTTTCTCATTCCTGTACTGGATCCATGTTGGGAGGATACGTGCATGACACCTAACGGCAACGGCTGCCTCTGATACTAACTTGGCTGACTCTGTAGCATCACGTGGCCTTTTTAAACCTGCCTCAAAATGGATCTCAATTCTTCCTCCTTTAGATTTTGTTAATCTGTCAAGCATTATCCCCGATGTCTGTTTCCGCTTGCGTCGTGGTGCTAGTTCAACAACGAATATGGAAAGTGTTAGTGTACATCAAACTGTGAGAGTACATATAAAGGAGCATGCAACTGCAACTTGACTCGGTCAGGTACCGTCTTGGTGTTGATGCTCATGAGGTTCATCTGATCTGGCCAAGTCCTGTTGTGTCAGCAGTGCTTCGGAAGTAGTGTTAGGTGTGAAGGCAGCTTGGGAACTGGCCAGTTCCGGAGCAAACAAACAAGTAACTCGTTGAGATGCTGGTACAGTTGAAGCGGATGCTGTAGCTGGTGGAGCAGGTGATACTTTGTTTGTAGATTTAGCCGGTGGACTTGGACCTTCTACTGCACTATAAGTACCAGCAGAATCTGGACGGCCGATTCTTTTCCGTTTCACCCGACGAGTAACACCACTCCCTACTATATTATTTTCCTTGCTCTTTTTTGACTTTGCCATGTCAAGCCATACCCACAACACAAAAGAATAAAATCGCTCTTCAGAACTCATTGATGCATGATACAGACAAGCAATACTTTGATGTAAGACAACCGTATGAGGATGGAATATGTAAGGAAAACATGACGGCATGACATATTCACAGCTACGATGTGTAAACTAAGCAGAAGGATTTTCAGGAAAATAGAAGTGATGCAAGATAGATACCATATGAAAGATGCAACCAATATTACTCTGCCAAGTTAAAAGTGTCTTGTCATAAGTGGCAATTCAAAAAATTAGAAGCAGTACAACGTAGAAATCGATGCAAGATGCAACCACTATCAAACTGCCATGTTAAAAGTGTCCAATCATGAGTGACTGATGCGGGATACACAACATCAGTACTTTGATGTAAGAACATGGTATGATAGATAGATGCAGTGTATTCTAGACACAGAACGCCATGTCATATGCACATGTATAACGTATGAACTCAGCAGGTGCAATTTAATCAAAATAGAAGAAATACAGGCTAGACAACATATGCAACATGAAACCAATTATCACACTGTCAACTTAGAGCAAGCACCTGCGATGGAGTACGGGAGATGAACTCATCATGTAGACTTGGGACTTCAACTTCATTAGCAGTAGCAGTGGAAAATCTAGAGAGTCTCTGTTTGCATCGGTGCAGAGGACCACCAACATCCCCTAACTTACTCTTTTCCTTCCTATTTTCTGATATTGCCTTATGAAGTCAAAACCACAAGAAGAAGAATAAAATTAGCTCTGCATAACTGGTTGATGCATGATACAGACGAACACTACTTTGATGTAAGGCAAGCGCAGGATAGGAGGATGAAATATATACAAAAAAAGACAGCGTTTCATATTCACACGTACGATAGGAGGATGGAATATGTATGAAAAAACAGTAAGTGGAAGGCATTTCAACAAAATTAGAAGAAATGAAAGCTAGGCACCATATGAACATGCAACCAATATCACTCTATCAGGTAAAAAGTGTCTCGTCGTAAGTGCCATTTCAAGAAATTAGAAGCAGTACAAGCTAGAAGACAATGCAAGATGCAACCTACATCACAGTCCCAAGTTAAATGTGTCTTATGGGTAAGTGATCATTGCAGGTATAAGTTGTAAGCTACGCAGATGCAATTCAACATAATCAGAAGCAATACAAACTAGACATCATACGGAAAACGCAACCACATATAACAGTTCCAAGTTAGAGCAAGCACCTGTGATGGTGGAGTAGGGGAGATGTGCTCATCATGTACACGTATGTTCTAGAAACAGGAACACGTGTCATATTCACAGGCATTATGTGTAAAGTAAGCAGATGCAATTCAACAAAGTTAGAAGCAATACAAGCTAGACATCATACGCAACATGCAACCACATATAATAGTGCCAAGTTAGAGCAAGCACCTGTGATGGTGGAGTAGGGGAGATGTGCTCATCATCTACACAGCTACGTTGACTGTCTAGCCTTGCGTTGTCTTGCGAATCTTGTTGGGAGGATGGCGGAGTAGAATCTATAGAGAACCTCCGTTTCAGTTGCTCGGAAGGACCACCATCATCCAATGCCTTGCCAATTTCCTTTAGCTTTCTTGATTTTGCCTTGTGAGGTCAAACCGACAGGAAAAAGGAATAAAATTCGCTCTTTAGAACTCATTCATGCATGATACTGACGAACACTACTCTGATGAAAGGCAAAGTCATGATACGAGGATGGAATATGTACGAAAAAATGGACGGCTTGACATATTCACACCTATGATGTGGTAACTAAGCAGAAGGCACTTCAACAAATTAGAAGCACTGCAAACTAGACACCATATGAAAGGTGCAATCAATATCACTCTGCCAAGTTAAAACTGTCTCGTCATAGGTGGCGTTCATCAAACTAGAAGCAATACATGCTAGAAATCATATTCAAGACGCAAACCAATATCACACTGCCAACTTAAAGGTGTTCCATCATAAGTGACTGATGTAGGATACACAAGAAGAGTAGTTTCATGTAAGAACATGGTGTGATAGACAGATATAGTATGTACCAAAAACAGGAAAGTGTGTCATATTCACACGTATCATGTGTAAGCTAAGCAGATGCAGTTTACACTAATTAGGAGCAATACAAGCTAGACACCATATGCAACATGCAACCAGATATCACACAGCCAAGTTAGAGCAAGCACCTTGGATGGTGCAGTAGGGGAGTGGAGACTTGGACCTTGTAATGCACTATCAGTACAAGGAGAATCGGTACATATGCTTCGTTTACGTTGCTGCAGAGGACCACCATCATCGCCTTCCTTACTCTTTTCCTTCCTCTTTCTTGATTTTGCCTTGTCAAGTCAAACCCACAAGAAAAATGAATAAAATTTGCTCTTCAGAACTCATTGATGCATGATACTGACAAACACTACTTTCATGTAAGGCAGCCGCATGATAGGAGGATGGAATATGTATGAAAAATAGGACGGCGTGACATATTGACATGTATGATGTATAAAGTCTAAACTAAGCACAAGGTGCTTGAACTTGTTAGAAGCAATGCAAGCTAGAAACCATATGAAAGATGAAACCAATATCACTCTGCCAAATTAAAAGGGTGCCCTAACAAATGTATTTGACCAAATTAGAAGCAATACATGGCAACAGGCAAATAATATGCAATATACATCGAATAAAGGTGACTCATCGTAAGTGATTGATGCAGGATACAGAAGAGAGGTAGTTTCATCTAAGAACAAGGTTAACACATAGATGTAGTGTGTACCAAAAATAGGAAGGCATGTCATATTCACAGGTATAATGTGTAAAATAAGCAGATGCAATTTACCCTAATTAGAAGCATTACAAGCTAGACACTGTATGCAACATGCAACCATATACCACACTGCGAAGTTAGAGCAAGCACCTGTGATGGTGGTGTGGGGGAATTGCAGTCATCAACTAGAGAGCTACGTTGACTATCTTCATTTAGCCTTGCTGTTTCTTGAGAATCATGTGGGGAGGATGACACTGCACTCTTTAAACGAGTATGGCGTCTCACAGTAACCCACCCGGGTGACTGTCTCATCATAAGTGATTGACGAGGGATACAAAAGAGCATTAGTTTGATGTACGAACATGGTTAATAGACATATTTAGTACTCCCTCCATTCGGAATTACTTGTCACAAAAATGGATGTATCTACAACTAAAATACATCTAGATACATTCATTTCTTGGACGAGTAATTCCGAACGGAGGGAGTATGTATCAAAAACAGGAAGGCATGTCATTATCAAAGGTATAATGTGTAAAGTAAGCAGATGCAATTTAACCAAATTGGAAGCAATACAAGCTAGACACCATATGCAACATGCAACCACATTTGACAGCGCGAAGTTAAAGCAAGCACATGGGATGGTTGTGTGTGGCAATTGAGATCATCAACTGCACAGCTACGTTTACTGTCTCCAACTGCTGGCACTGCATCCTTTAGAGCGCTGAAACGCTTAGTGCTTATCTTCGAATTACACTGGAGCGACTTCTGTCTTTTCTTTTCAGCATTCGTCAACACTGCGTCAGAGTCTGAAATACCCATGCATAAAAAAACAATAGTGTGAGTATGGGTGAAGTGTGTGCACAATTAGTAAAGTGTAAAGGTAGCAGATAGCAGGTCGGTGAGAAATAAATGACGGGAGACATATGATAGCTCTGCAACATGCATGGCACACTAAATTACTACATGATTCTATGAAAACAACATTCGACTGAAAACAAATAGGTCAGTCCATTTTTTCTGCATCGTCCGATGTACAAAGAACGGGCAGATCGCCTTCATCTACCTCCAGCCAGTAAGTGTTGACGATCTTCCTCGAAACGGCAGTGACCACCGGCCCAGTCCCCTGCCTGCGCCCTCCCCTCGACCTCACCACACCGCCGTGCTTGGCACCGCCCCCCGGCAATCCATTCAAGCCCCGCCGACCTCCAGATCAGGCGCAAGCAGCTCCTGCGCCCCACACCCCTATGATAGACACCGATGCGCCGCTTCCCCGGCGAACGGGCGGACTAGGTGCTCCGCGCACCTAAGCGGGTGCTGCTTCTTTTAATTGCGGTTCGACTGACCCTGAATTGAAATCCAGGCGTGCTACTGACCTCTAGCAAAGGTGAAATAGTAAAGGGAGGAAACCTTGTGCATTTAGTATCACGAAGAAGATGCAGTAAGAAGCACTCAACTAGTTTTTTTCGTGGGATGAATATGGTGTGAGCAGAGACGTAAGGTTTGCACAAATAAGGGAAGAGGAGTACCTCTTTCTGCTGGCAGTGCTGTGTCCTCCTTCTGTTTTTCCAACAATCTTCTTGTGGTTCGCCGGAAACAAGAAGTTGTTGAGGACGGTGCAGCCTTGGACGAACCCATGGCCAAGTTGTTGAGCGTGGTGCGGTGGCCGTCTGTCGGTGGCGGGGAAGCAGATCCGTGGCAGCGAACGGCAGCGTAGCGGGAACAGCTCCGGTGCGGTGGACGGTTGCGACAGTGGAGCGGCAGCAGTGAGGTGCAGGACGGCGTGGTCGGAGTGGTTCCGGTACGGCGCACATCGGCGTCGGCGTCGTGGAGGCAGCTCTACCTCGGCTTCAGCTGCTAAGTCCTTGAGGGCGTTGCGGTTGCGGTTGCGTTGGACGACGACGTCGGGGTACCGGCTCTGGCGTGATGGAGGAGGGCGGCGGTGGATTGGGCGCTATGGGGTGGAGGACGGAGGAGGCTGGGGTTTCGCGGCTGGTGGAGAGGGCGTTTTGGCGCCCATGGAGTATGAATGGGGAAACGGAGGGAGGCGGGGAACTAAGGGGGGACAATGTTTCGGTTTGGGACGCGCTTGTTTGAAATTTGGGGAAAGTTACAAACTTTGCCCCCATCTAAAATTTCGGACATATTGCGGGTTGGGGGTAGGACAGTAATCTCAGGTGTCCCAAATGTGGGCGGGATAGATTTCGGCCGAGCGCATGGGTTTTTAGGCGCCCACGGCGTATGAATGCTTCTTGGAGGCGGTTGAGACTGGCGTCTTGGTGAAGTTACAAACCTACCCCGGTTTAGACCTTTGGACATCGGGCCGATAGGCTACACGGGCCAGAGTCAGGACAGTAATTTCCTACCACCAAACATTAGTCTCGCGCGGTTTCGGGTGACCAGAGGCCTATTTGGCGCTTCGTTCAATATTTGGGAGCAGAAGCATTAACGTTTTCGGTTCTCTTGAATTGAACATTCAGGATTTGTCAAACTTCACCAATCTTTACTCTTGAAAATCCTAAAGCTACGATTATTTTGGAATGGAGGTGGTACATTTGAATATACATTGTACACGAGTATATATTAAAAAATATGCAACTTACCTTAGTTCATGCATGGTTCCAGATATAATCTCCTTGGTTGCAAAAAAAATTAGACATGCGTATGAATATATATAGCATGTTCAAACGCACAACAAAGATTGATGCCCCCTTTTACATCTGATTTACAAATGCCATTATCTCGGGTTCAAATAGATGAATGCACTTCCTATGAATTCGAATCTTCGAAACCCCCTTTATGTTGAATTCGACATGTATTCTATTTTGTAGCTAGCAATTTGGAATGTATCCATGCAAGTGACAAATGTATAAAGTGCTTCACACTAACAACATGGAGTGCACTAATTAATGTTTATATATGAATTGCAAAAGCATCCATTGCCTGTATTTCAAACCGCTCTCACTCTATGGATCGATAATATGAAATAAACAGATGCACATGCTAGAATTCAATAGAGTATGGGTGTCTGATAGACCGATTTTCGTCCATACACAATTTGCAAAATTCATGATCTCATCCAAAAATAATAATGCCATTTATATTTTAATTTAATGCGTAGAACAGCCTTTTACACGTAGATGCATTATGCCTCGACCCGTTCTCACAAACGCGCTATATCTCTCTCTATCTACCGCATAAGTGCACACACTTTATATGCATCGGCATTTCTCTTTCACACATGCGCACAATCTCTCTCGGGGTGTCGGGGAGTCTCACGCACATGCTCTCTCTGTATATCTCTCTCTCTCTTTCTGACTACTATGTACCACTCTTTTCACTAATCTCAGTTGGAAAACACTATTTCTCTCACATGCATATATACACACGCACGGTCTCTACTAGCCCTCTATACGCACATATATGTGCCTACGTGTCTCCCGCACGCACATTATCTTTAGGCCTCTCTCTCACACATTGCCCCCCCAGACACACCTCTCTCTTAGTAGTTGGCAGATATGATTCCATCATATCATTCGGTAGGATATCCCTGACTATTAGGCTGGATGGTAATACGAGGCAAAGTTTTACCCTTGTTCGGACCCTTGCAGTTGAGGAAAAAGCCTACTCCTGGTACTGTATATTAGTGATAGGGGTGTGTACAAAGTACACGTGAATACCAGGCATTGTGCGTGTGTGTATACTATCGACGAACTAGCCCCCAAGCTTCTATAACATACTGGGGGCCTAGGGTTACAAATCATATATAGTCGGCTTATCACCAGTGGGGATAGAGTCCTCCGCGACTCTGGTAGCTAGCTTCGTGTTGTACGTCAAGTCCTCCACATGGTCTTCGTATAACGCGTCTCTATCCAACCTATGTGGCGCAGGATGGAACCGACCCATGAGTCCTCATGTTGACCCACCACAACTAGAAATGATGTGCCCACCACACCACACACGCAATTGGCCACTAAGAAAATAAGTATATACAATAGTACAATGTTATACATGAAAGTTAATTGCACGGTGCATCCAAAAATATTTGTTCTGCATTGTGAATGTTTATATATTCTCCTAAAATATTAGTCACGGGAAAGAGAAACGAAGGGCATATCTCTCCTTGTCTCCACCGGACATCCCCTCTTTCTACACCACTTTCATGTACGCACACAAACTATCTCTCGGCCCTCTAAAAGTATGCATGCCCACGACACATTCACGCATGATGGTCACTGTATTTCAAGCTAAAGCACTATACGGTCACTGGAGTTCAGAATATGCTCATTACGGTCACTGTATATATTCTCGTGGTGATCATACGGTATCTAGCTCACGACACGTCTCCGTATTTTCTTGAGACACTGACGGACTTTGGATTTGATGCGTGCTCCGTATTTTGTTGACGACACTTACGGTCATTGTATTTGAAGCGAAAGCATGATATGGTCACTGGACTTCAGAATAAGCTCATCACGGTCACCACATACATTTTGTCGTGCTAACCAACATGTGGTTGGATGGTTAGGAGGACAGTGGTTTCTTGAGCCCGTCAGGGTTAAAGTCCCGGTGCTCGCATTTATCCTGGGTTAATTTCAGTATTTTCCGGCGACGTGCGTTTGGTGGGAGGATACGTTCCACTCGACTACGAGGCACCTATGGTGACTTCGTAAAATCTCAAGATAATATGCTGGCCCACTCTCTCGAAGGTGCTCATAGGGGTAGGGTCTACGTGTGTGCGCTTATAGCGGTGAGTGCTTGCGCGTATTTATGAGCCCTTGCGTCTGTACCATGTTAAAAAATACATGTCATGATTATACGGTCACTGGCTCACCCGTACAACTCCGTATTTTGTTGATGACACAATCAATTGACCAGTCAAACGTTCCATGTGGCGCAACTAGTGTTGCACCATCGGGGCGAGTAACCATGGGGCCCACCTGTCAGCCCGTATATGAAAGAAAGAAATGGTAGTTTGAGTCTGTACTGTGTTAATAAAATACATTTTAGGGTGATCATAGGGTCACTGGCTCACCATACAGCTCCGTAATTTGTTGATGACACGATCAATTGACCAGTCAAACGGTCCACATTCAGTAGCGCACATTACCATAGGGCCCACCCGTCAGCGCGTATATGAAGGACAGAAATGGTAATAAATTAGTGGTCGGTGGGTACTCGAAGTCGTGAGACCTCTGGTTGGCAGTCGCCGGCGGTGGGGGCGCGTTGATTGGGCGGTGGGGTGGGGATCGCCAGAGAAAAAGCTCGGCGCGGGGGGCCTAGAGGGATGGCCGGTGCGGCGGCGGACCAGCGGTGAGGAGTGGTTTCGGGGCGGGCGGGGCGGTGTGGTGGTGCGGGCCGGCCGCGGGCGGCGGGGGCCGGCGGTTCGACCGGTGGTGGCTGGCGGCTCAAGGGGGGGGAGTTTGATGATAAACTGCAGACCCTTGATTTCGTATCCAACGGTTGGAAAATCTAATGACCAGAGATTAAAAAGTCAGTCGACTGACATGTAGCCTCACCCCACACGTACACATGCACGCACGCAAGACACACACGCATGCAGGCGTGCAACACTGACACGTTTACATAACGAACACATGCACGCATGCAGGCGTGCAACACTGACGTGTACAGATGCACTCACGAACACACGCACATACGCACACAGCATGCAACACTGAAACGTACCCTTGCACGCACACAACACTCGCACGCTTGCATGCACACAGCACATGACGCAATACACACGCTCAACCTATAGGTGCATGCACCCTTTGTTAAGGACATGGATTGTTACGGGTATTAATCAATCTTATCTGTGATAAGCAGAACATTGATGTTTGTAGCGGTCTTTATGAATCACAACGTATCGAACGGGCTATCAACATAGTAGGCTTATCTACATGAAAAGGATGACGTCACACTCAATGAACAATCATCGGTTTATGAAATGCCCGCTTCTGACCGCCCTGGCCCACCAAAGGTTCCTTTACTGTGCGCTGCCTGCGGTGGGTCACTGACATGTAGACCATGTACCCAAAGAGCCCACACGTCAGTGGAAGAACGGCGCGCTGTCCTACGTCAGAGTCGAGGGCGCTACTCGATGCACGCCCGGCTGAACACGCCTCCTTGCCGCATTCAAACGCCTCCATGAAACCCGCCCGTGTGGAAGCCGAGAAACCCACTCTGGACGCACGTCCGTTCATGACCGGGCCGGCATTAAACGCAACGCTGGCCGAGCTCCTCCCGTCAGCAGTCTACTTAATCTCCTATTTAAACGAGGCCAAACGCCGGCCAAGAATTGCACACCTCCGCCGCTCGCCTATCTCCTCCTTCACCATTTTGTCCACTCTTACAATGGCTTACGAAGAGTAGTTATTCCGCATCCAAGCCGGCTGGGTGGCCCGCCGAGCCTGCCGGATACGAGCTATGCAGCTCGCTGATCCACCTCCCTCCCCTCGCCCGACGGAGCCAGTTGCCGCCCCAAGCTGGCGCGCGGTTCAGCAACTCGCCGCTCCAGGCCAGCTTGACGAGGAGCGGCACACGGGCGTCGTTGCTGCCGTCCACGCCGCCGCCTCGTACCGCGTCTCCCATTTCTGTGGCCGAGACTCCCATGCCGGCGGTCACGCCATGCAAGCAGCGACAGAAGCCGGGTGCGCGGAGAGCGACGAGTCGGTGGCGAGCGCCTCCGCGTCCGCCGCCATCATCGAGGAGAAGTAGAACACGGGAGGCCGCCGCCGCTTGGGTCCCATGAAGGCCACCACGAAGGCGACGCCGGCGTACACAGCAGGTGTCTTGCCGGATCCTTTTCTTGTGAGGACCTTCGTCGACCCTGCATATACCTCCGGGGCTCCCGGCAGTCCGGTGATCGTGCTGCCGGACATGAGGAACACAAATCGATCGGCGGGCGACCATTTAGGCCAGGTATTATATACCTGTGCTGTCTAGAACTAGCACCGCGTAGTTCATTTGAATGTAATGAAATCTGTCATGTTTGTATGAAAATCCGGTATCTTATATGATTTCCGTCGTTGTTTATATGAAATATCGCCGTGTTTGCGTGAATTTCGTCCGGTTGGTTGACTTGCTGTCATAATGTGTGCGACTATGGTTGGATGGCGTAATTTGCGGGTCGCCGGTCGGTCTGCGGGCGGCTCGGGCGGCGTGGTGGGACAAAAAGAAAACAGCTCGTGCGAGCTCGTCTCCAACGTGCGCACTGGAGGATGCATGAGAACCCGAGCCATTCCTCGTTCATCGGTGGCAAAGGCACCGGTGGACAAAAGGGTCGCCAATATTTTGGCTACCCCAGGCAAGATCCAAACAGCCCCTCCCAACAGATTCAAATCCCTCGTTCACCGTCGAATTTTGCCATGTGTTGTTTTCATGGACTAGCAAGATGCCCGTGCATTGCACGGAACATCAAGATGCATTTTGTTACAAAACACCTGTTGTGATTGACCCATGCAGGAGTAATCCCATTTTGTAAAAAGTAATGATTGCTCGAGAATTTTATCGGATAAATGGTATCTCGAGAATTTTATCGGACTCCATTTTTGTATACAAGGCCACAAACCCATATTACAGGTACCAAGGCAAAAATTAATGTCTTCTAACTCAATGTTGCAAGCCACCTTGTTTCCTTGTTTGCCATGTAAATTAATGTGTGTTCTTCTCTTTCATGCACATCAAGCCAATGCTCACACTCCCGCATGCATGCAAGGGATAATTAATGTCCTCCTTTGCTAGTAGTACTACAAGGCAAACACCATTAATATTGCATCGATTAGTGTTAGTGGCCTTGTATATCTGCAAATTGTAATTTTGATAGTGGCCTTGTATATAAAAATGGAGGGAGAAAGATGAGAGATAAGGTGAGGAGGAGTGGGGCGTGGTGGTGACTGGTGGTCGGACTGGGCGGAGGCATGGGGATGGACGGCGCATTATGTCTAGGTTTGTATCTCTATAGTCCCTCTCACACACACCCACGTAGGTGGGTGACGTGCACGAAGAGAAGAGGTGCACGCACGCGCACGTACTCCCGTCTCTTTCCCAACCACACCCGCGCGGGTACACGGTGGAGCTCATTTCTGTATGAAAAGGCAGCCCACGTGGTAACTTGACATGTGTACTGGTTGTCCACTAGATGGAGGGAGGATCGTCTAGCACGGGTGAACAAACAAATTGCGACTTGACGCGTTATGTTAAAAAAGAGGCAAACCATGTGGGGCCTACCTTAGAGGCAAGGCCCTATACACTGGAGTACTTTTGATGTGTCCTGTCAACTCGCAGAACGAGGAGAAGCTTGCTTAGTACGCCATCTCCCCCGCCCATGGGCGCGGTGGCTCGCAGGATGAGGTGAAGCTTGCTTACTATGCCTTACGCCCGCTCCCTCGCCCACGCGCGCGGTGGCTCGCAGGACGAGGAGAAAATTTTACTAGTACTCCCTCCGTTTACTCCTCGTCCCTACTACCTTGGTTAGAGAGATTATCATATTGTTTGGAATATATATGTCCTTTAGTACTCCCTCCATTTACTTATACAAGGCCACACTACTAGAAAAAGGGCTATAGATGGGATTGACACTAATGGCGCACCAGACAAGCGGTGCGCCATTAGTATATACTAATGGCGCACCACCTTCTGATACGCCATTAGAGTTGAAACTACTAATGGCGCACCTGGCGCTGGGTGCGCCATTAGTATCAATTTTTTTTAACTAGTGCGCCTGTCCAAACATACTAATGGCGCATCCAGACACAGTGCGCCATTACTAGTTGTAACTAGTAATGGCGCACCTGGCCCAGGGTGCGCCATTAGTATCAAAAAAAGTTTTTTTTAACTAGTGCGCCTGTCCAAACATACTAATGGCGCATCCGGACACAGTGCGCCATTACTAGTTACAACTAGTAATGGCGCACCTGGCCCAGGGTGCGCCATTAGTATTTAATTTTTTTTAACTAGTGCGCCTGTCCAAACATACTAATGGCGCATCCAGACACAGTGCGCCATTACTAGTTGTAACTAGTAATGGCGCACCTGGCCCTGGGTGCGCCATCAGTATCAATTTTTTTTAACTAGTGCGCCTGTCCAAACATACTAATGGCGCACCACCAGAAGGTGCGCCATTAGTAACCTGGATTACTAATGGCGCATTTAGAGTTGGTGCGCCATTAGTAAGTGGGCAGCAACAAGATATTTTGGACAGCCTCTCCTACCCACACTCACTTTCTCCCCACTTCATTCTCTCCACCTCCTTGTCTCGGGTGCCTCCTCTTTTTCACCTCATTTCCACCATAGATTCATTCAATTTAAGTGGTTAAATTACCTTGTTTTGATAGGTAAGTAAGGGGGGAAGCTATATTTATGTTGTTCTCCCCTACAAAAATGTGCACATGCACTTTTTATGGCCTAGCTAGATCTATGTATGTTCGTGGTGTTGCATATGTTTGTGGTGTTGCATATGTGTTTGTGTTTGGAGGTGTACCGGTATTTGAAATGCGATAGTTGCCAATATTTTGCTGGAATGTTGATTCATTTCCGTTTCGGCGAGAATTTTGGCATTAAGCATTCTTTTTGGTCCTATTTTTAGGGAAAGTCATGCCAAATTTTTTCTTGGTTCTAAAATATCATTTCGCTCTACCCCGCAGGCGACCATGGTCCGCATGATGACCGAAGGCATCGTGAATAGGTTTTTGAGGTCCGCGAAGGCCGAGATGCTTCAAAAGAACGAGACGGAGATAAGATGTCTGTGTCGAAGATGCAAGCTGAAGAGCCTTATTGCGGACCCGGAATCCTGGCAGGTGCGGGACCACCTGCTCTTGCGTGGTTTCATGGATGGCTATCGGTGGCAAGGCGATGAAGATGACTACGAAGTCGTCCATGGGGGCCGGGCAAGAAATGAGGAAGGGCAGCAAGACAACCACCGCGGCTCGGGCGGGCGAGAAGACGAAGAATCCCTAGGAGATGATCACGACGGTGATGCTGTACACAGTCATCATGTAGAAGATGCAGGACATGATGATGAGGAAGATGCCGGAGCAGACGACGGGCATGATCATGAAGATGATGATGCCGGCGGAGCAGACGACGCTGGACCATCGATGGGCTGGGTGCAGGACCCTCATATTCAAGAGCTGCTTCTCAAGCAGACGGATAACGCAAGAGCTGCCGCCCGAGAGAAAGCCAAGATGGATCAACTTGAGTTAGACGCGGTTACTCCATTGTATGAAGGATGCAGGCCCGAGGATACCCGCCTGAAAGTAACGCTCATGGCTCTGGAGATGAAGGTAAAACACAAAATGACCGACGCATGCTTCGACGAGAACATGTCATTCTGGCACGAACATCTTCCCAAGGGGAACAAGTGCCCGACCAGTTTGGAGGAGGCGAAGAAAATCATGTGTCCTCTGGATTTACCGCACGTGAAATACCATGTGTGCATGAACAATTGCATCATTTATCGGGACGAGCACGCGGAGTCTACCATATGTCCGGTGTGCGGCGTCACTCGATACAAGAAGAGGAAGAAAGCTCCTCGAAAAGTGGTGTGGTACTTTCCGATCACTCCTCGTCTGCAGCGGTATTTCGCGGACCCTAAGGTAGCAAAGCTCCTGCGTTGGCACGCGGATAGGGAGGAGAAGAAGCGAGAAGATGACGCAAATGATCCGGAGATAGATAAAAAAGACAAGATGCTGAGTCACCCTAAGGATGCGAGCCAGTGGCAAGCGTTGAACTTCGAAGACCTAGAATTTGGGAACGATCCAAGGAACATCGTGCTGGGCGCGAGCACCGATGGAGTCAATCCGTTTGGCAGCCAGAGAAGCACACATAGCACCTGGCCTGTGTTTGTGTGGATGTACAACCTTCCCCCCTGGTTGTGCATGAAGAGGAAGTACATTCACATGAGTATGCTAATTGAAGGACCGAAACAACCAGGGAACGACATCTATCTGTATCTGGGGCTGCTGAAAGAGGAGCTTGACACGCTGTGGAAAACGCCAGCCAATACGTGGGACGCCGCAGAGAAAGAATATTTCCCTATGAGAGCCGCGCTGCTCACGACGGTGCACGACTATCTCGGTTACGGATATGTCGCGGGGCAGGTGGTCCACGGATTTTCTGGATGCGTCAGGTGCATGGATGACACAACGTATCGCCAGCTAGATAGAGATCCCGGGTCTTCGAAAACCGTGTTCATGGGACATCGAAGGTGGCTTCGCGACGATGACCCGTGGAGAAAACGCAAGGATCTATTCGATGGTTAAACCGAACCCCGAGGACGCCCGCGTACGAGGAGCGGCGAGGAAATAGACGAGCTGTTGAAAAATTGGAAAGACTGCCACTGCCGGGAAAGAAGCAAAAGGCGGCAGAGCCGGGAAAGAAGCGAAAGGCGCCAGAGCCGCTGCTGAAGGTATGGAAAACGAGGTCTGTTTTCTGGGACTTGCCGTACTGGAAGATCCACCGTGTGCCTCACAGCCTTGATGTCATGCATATCACGAAGAACGTGTGCGAGAGTCTGCTTGGTACCCTGCTCAACATGCCAGAGAGGACCAAAGATGGGCCGAAAGCAAGGGCAGACTTGAAATCAATGGGCATCAGGCAGGAGCTTCACGCTATATATGATGATGATGAGGCGAAGCAGGACACGGAAAGTCGTCGCAAAGGCAAAAAGGCCAAGAAGACCGGAAATGACTACCCTCCCGCGTGCTTCACTCTAAGTCAGGAGGAGATCGAGCAGTTTTTCACCTGCCTCGTAGGAGTAAAACTTCCTTACGGTTACGCGGGGAAGATAAGCAGATACCTAGACCTAGCGAAGCTGAAGTTCAGCGGGATGAAGTCTCACGACTGTCACATGCTGATGACGCAGATACTTCCAGTTGCAATCCGTGGGATCATGGACGCGCACGTCCGTGAAACGCTATTTGGCCTATGCAACTTTTTCGACGTCATCTCTCGGAAGTCTGTTGGCGTGAGGCAACTCAGAAGGCTACAGGAAGAGATTGTGGTGATACTATGCGAGCTTGAGATGTACTTCCCGCCCGCATTCTTCGACGTTATGGTGCATCTGCTGGTCCATATCGTGGACGATATCATCCAACTCGGGCCGACGTTCCTGCACAGCATGATGCCGTTCGAAAGGATGAATGGTGTCATCAAAGGATACGTTCGCAACATGTCACGTCCGGAGGGAAGCATAGCCAGGGGCTTTCTGACCGAAGAGTGCATCTCCTACTGCACGAATTATCTAGGCATCGAGAACCCCGTTGGTCTGCCCGTCAACAGGCACCTCGGCAGGCTCGCTGGATGGGGTCACCGTGAGGGTCGCCGCGAAATGCATGTCGACTTCGAGGGTCGACTCGCCGACTTTGAAAGAGCAAACCTAGTCGCGCTACAACACATAGACGTGGTCGATCCTTGGGTGGTAGAGCACAAAACCTTTATTAAGAAGACGTACAATGACCGAGGCCAACAGAGGACGGACGGAGATATACTCAAAGAGCACAACTCATGTTTCACGCGTTGGTTCAAGCAGAAGCTTCTGTCGTACCCTTTACATGAGGATTCTTCCGCGGAAGAACAACTCATATTCGCCTTGTCACAGGGCGCCGAGCACAACCTGATGACCTATGAGGCGTACGATATCAACGGCTACACATTCTACACCGAGGCCAAGGACATGAAGAGCGATGGTTATCAGAACTCCGGGGTAACGATGGAATCGTACACCGGTAACGACAAGGACAGATACTACGGAAGGATCGAGGAGATCTGGGAGCTGAGCTACGCTGGAGAGAAGGTCCCGATGTTCCGTGTCAGATGGGCCAAGAGCGTCCTAAAAGAAGACTGGTATTTCACCACCATGGTTATACCCGAAGCCAAATCCAAGACCGCAGGCGCAAACGTCACCGCGAAAAATGAGCCATGGGTACTGGCTTCCCAAGTGGACCAATGCTTCTTCATTACCGACCCTCAAAGCCCAGTCGTGTTGTCGTGAGGAGAGGCAAAAGGAAGATCATCGGAATGGATGGAGTAGCCAATGAGCAAGACTTCGACAAGTACGGCGACCCAAGAATCGAACATGACGACGATGATGAAGTAGCAGCATACACCACAAGAAGAAGCAGGACCACCCTACCTAAAGGACGTCCGTTCCACAGAAGAACTCCATTTGCGAAAAAGAAGGGCAAGAAGATTGTGAACAGATAGCTAGCTAAGATCGATTGTATTTAAATCGTAGCCTTCATTTCTCGATTGTATTTCATGGGCACTTTTTGAACTATCATGAATATTTTTAAATTTCATGGACACTCGATCTCGATCCCCCTCCATCTCGATCGCTAGCTATCCCACCTCGCCAGATCCGGTCCCCCTCGCCGCCGAGCACCCCCCGGTCCACCGCCCCCCGCACCCCGCGCACCCTCCCCCGCTGCACCGGCATTACTGTTTGATGATATTTCAAAAAAAATTATTACTGTCTTATAAAAAAATATTACTGTTATGATTTAAACAAGTTTGAACATATTTAAACACAAATAAATATCAAACAACATTTTAAATGCATAAAAAAAAATTGTGGAGCCTGGGAATCGAACCCAGGACCTCCTGGTGTGAGAACTGGCTGCTGACCAGTCGAGCTAGTAGAGGGAACTTGGTGTGGATCAGGTAAGGTGGAAGATAACCTGTTGGCTCGAGCAGAAATCAAAAAAAAAATACTAATGGCGCACCAGGGTGAGGTGCGCCATTAGTATGGATGTACCTGTTGGAAGATAACCTATCCCCTCTCTCTCCCTCGCCCTCGATCCCCTTCCCCTCTCCTCTCCCGACGCCGCTGCCCCGCCGCCTCGACGCCGCCCCATCGTCCTCGTCTCCGCCCCGACGCCCCGACGCCGCTGCCCCTTCCCCTCTCCTCTCCCGACGCCGCTGCCCTGACCTCCTCCTCGCCCCTCGACGTCGCCCTCGATCCCCTTCCCCTCTCCTCTCCCGCCGCCGCCGCCCCGTCGTCCTCGTCCTCGCCCTCCTCCTCGTCCGCGCCACCGCCGCGCCGCTCCGACCTCCTCCTTGTCCCCTCCGGCCTCCTCCGCCTCCTCAGGTACTGCCCCCACCTCTGCCTCCCCCTCCGGCCTCCTCCTTCCCCTTTGTAAATTTTAGGCATCAATAAAGCGCGGATAAATCATCAACCAACGTCCATTTTCAGTGCTAGGCTAACTGACTGCGGTTGGGAGTTGGAACATCAAGGTTTGAAGTTCTGGAGAGAGCAGATCAATATAGGCTAGAAAATCCCTAAAAAAGATAAGAGATTAGAAACAAACAAAGTGGACACGTTCTTCAGTAATCTGCACTCAAAGCGCAACCAGAAAAAAAAGTGGCACATTCATCGTTTGTAGTATCTGATTAGGAAACAAACACGATTTTTGAAGCAGTCAAACCATTGCCTAGCAGACTGCAGTTGTGAACTGGAACAACAAGCTTAAAATGTGGAGAAAAAAGATCAACGAAAAATATACACAAACCATATCATTGGTACCTACACTCGACATTTTCCTCGAAAAATCATATGAATCATTTCTCCAATTGTTCAGAAAATCAATACAACCGAAATCTAAAGTCGACTGCACTTTCGAGGAGACAGTACCCAATTAACACCAATGGTGTTCTAAAATAACAGATTTAGTTACATAGCTACAGCTATAATTCAGTTACGTCAAAGTTGAAGTTCTAGAAAGAGCAGAGCAATAGAGATGTTTCTAAAAAATCTATAATCTAGTCAGAAGTACCCAAATAACATCCGTGGAATACTCAGACGGTAACACGTTTAGTTACAATACTACTCCAGTAGTAATCTACACACAAAAAGCAACTATGGAACAAAACAACACAGCCAGGGTAGTCAGGTTAGCTTCAAAAATGTTACGGCACTTATTCTGGCAGTCACAGGAGCTGACGGAGTAGTCCAAACAACAGTAGCAAAAAAATTAGGTATAAAAACAGTAGCAAATAAAAAAAGAGTAGCAAATATAGCTAGGGAAATTTTGTTTAGGTATAAAAACAGTAGCAAATAAAAAAAGCAGTAGCAAATTAAAAAAACAGTAGCAAAAAATTAGGTATAAAAACAGTAGCAAATATAGCTAGGGCAATTTTGTTTAGGTATAAAAAACAGTAGCTACAATTTGTAAAAAGCATGAGCAACTAATCTGATTCATCTCATCCTCTCTCGATCTGCAGGATACAAGTGGAACAAGGCAGGGGCGTAGGTGCTTGCTACTCAGGCACGGCGGCAGAGCCAAGCACACCCTCCTCTCCCAAGGTACCAACCCCTCTTCCTCTCCCCCTGTATATACTGCTGTCCAGTACATTTTTTTGCTCAATTTGCTGCTGTCCAGTACATCTTGTTAAAATTGCTGCTGACCAGTACATCTTTGCAATATATGGTGATGTGTACCATTCTTGATAGGATGTATCAATTGTAGTAGATGGTCAAGAAGATGTATAGAAAAGAAAAATGATGGTTAGGGTGGTGGCCTAGTTGTATAGGATGGTTAGGGTGGTGGCCTAGTTCTTTGGGCTGTCTTTGGCTGTACTTAGAATAATCCGCAGTTCAAAAAAATACCATGTCAAGTGTTCTTTCTCTGAGATGTTATTAAATAGACATTGAGAAAAAAATGGAACTAAGTTACCTGGAATGATCATATTGGCCAACTATCTTGAAGTAGAGTATTCATATTGGCGAGCTAGCAAGTATATATGATTGGTTCCCTCTTTGCTTTACTTGGTTCAAATTTCAAACTTTGCGTCTTTTTAGTGACAAATCCCAATACGAAAGGCGGAGCGTGCATGCATATTCAGCTCATTACACTTATTCATTGTGGTTGGGGAGTTTTCAAGTGTATATGATGTGTTTACTCTTAGCAGAAATCATTGATAGTTTTATTAATACATCACTTTAACATTGGTATCGGAGAGAAAATACAACTAGGCCACCACCCAACAGTGAGAAATCTGCAATTCTCTGAAAGTAATGGTGGAGATTTTTATTCTTCTAGCCAGCGTATGTTTTGTCCAAAATGTTGAATGATACTGCTTGGAGATGCATATATTGTTTCACCTCTTCACATGCCAATGTATTTTCCATGTTGTGATGGAGGCCTTTTTTGCCTTGTCCACCCGAGAGGCCCTTGAGTTTGCCGGAATGTCGATTAACTTCCGTTCCGGCAAATTCGGGTACTCCATATGTCCTATTTTCAGCAAAGGTCATGCTGAAATTTTCCGTGAATTTTAGCATGACTTTGCTAAAAATAGGACATATGGGGTACTTGTGACTAATGCATGGGCCGGGGTATCTTAGTAGGTAATTAAGTAGGATCAAGTGCCCCGGCATACTTGTGACTAATGCATGGCTTTTAGGGTGCCTCGGTGTCGATAAAAACCGAAATGATGAAAGCTTAGGCTTTTAGGGTGCCTCGGCGTCGAAAAACCCTCAATGATAAAAGCTTAGCTTTTAGGATGCCTCGGTGTCGACAAACCCTAAATGATGAGACCATGATCTTGTTCCTTGACAATAACGAACTTTTTGACCAAACTTTGTTCCTATTTAGAGAGAAACATGGCCAACAACGATGAGGCCGGGGGTTCGAGTGTCAAGCCATTCTGGAAGCTGTCCGAGGAGATGGAGGAACAACCTCACTTGTATGAGGACGCCGCCTTCCCCACTGATCCTGAGACCATTGATGGTACCGCCGAGGATGACCCCACTGATGCCACCACTGATGGTGCCGCCGAGGATGCCACCACTGATGATGGTGGCGCACGCACAGATGGCAGCCAACCGAAGAGGCAACGGAAGGACCGGCGCCCGACCGTGATCCGCACCCTCAAGGAGGAAGTTACTGAAGTGGACTCCGACGGGAATCCAACGGCGCCCGAAGGAATAGTCAAGGGGTACTCGCTTCAGCTCGGGTGCATTCTCCGGAGCACCGTCTCGATCAACACCGAGAACCTGAGGCATCCTGACCGAGGGAATTTGCGCAACCTCCTCTTCACGAAGCTGCACGAACGATACAAGTTCCCCGCTGAATTTGAAAACACAAGCCTCAAAGGGAATAAAGTGAACAATGCTGCGCTCACGAAGTTGAGCAAGGCCCTGTCTACTTGGAAAAGCAATGCGAAGAGAATGATCGAGAAAGGTGAGAGTTATGAGAAGATCAAGGAGAAAAATCCTTCGATCACCGAAGATGACTACAACGACTTCAAGATCAATTGCTCGAGCACCGCAAACTCCGAATCAAGTAAGTGGGGGAAAGAAATGCGGGAGCTGAACTTAGGGGAACACACACTCGGTCCCGGCGGTTACAGAGTGGCGGAGCCTATATGGGACAAGGAGGAGGCGGACCGTACCGAGCAAGGCCTACCGCCCCTCTTCGATAAATACGGTGACAAGCAGACGAGGAACTTTGTCAGGGACCGGTACAAGAAGGACCCGAAAACAAAGGATCTTACCACGGATCCGAAGACCAGGGCGCTTGAGCTTGTTCTGGTAAGGAATACACCCCCTCGTAATTAGCTCCATATGGTTGCATTCTAATTAATGAAGCCAAATTTCTAAATGGTTCACATTCCTTCCGCAGGCGACTGAAAGCAGTAGCGCGGGGTCGACTAAGAGCAACCCTTGGGACACCACTCTAAATAGGGCGTTGAATGTAATGAAGAACAAGGATAAGCTCAGTAAGCCGACGTCAGCTGGTCGTGTGGCCGGCAAAGGCTTGTCGACAAAATGGTCGTCATACTATGACACTGCTGGGCGAAAGGAGAAAAAGACCAGCTCGGAAAGCCAGGCGCGCGAGGTTCAAGAACTCAGGGCACAGGTGGCGCGGATTCCGGAGATTGTCCAAGAGCAAGTGCAACAACAACTCGGAGCAACGATCACCGCCATTGTGCCTACCTTGATCCAGGGGATTAGTGCGTGGATTTCGGGCGGCCAACAGGGGCCGCCCCCGATTCCTAGCTTCACGGCCAGCAACTCGCAGAACGCGATGGCGGGCCATTGGTGTCTCCGGCGGAGGCGGCATTGGTGTCTCCGACGCCGGCACGGGAGCTTAATGCACCCGGGTGTACGCCGGCCGGCACCTCTGCAGCAAGCGGCCCCTCCGTCAACTGCACGCCCGCCGTTGGCGGTGCCTCGACATTAGCCGAGCTCGACGCCATCATCACGGTAACTAATTAAGCCTCTCTCGGCCGAGGACTTCATCTCCTTGCCTTTGACTGGGCATCCCTAACGCCCTACATGTTTTCGCAGGGCGCCGCCGACGTTCCGTGCACTCTCCTGCACTTCGTGAACAACGAGTTGTTCGATGTCGCCAAGGGCAAAATCGTTCAACCGGGCCACCCAACTTGTTTAGGGTTCAACTGGTTCGGGTGCTGCCAGGCTGCGACGAGGTGTTACCTCCGATTCGACCCATCGGGGCCGACGATGATGACGTGATGAACCTCAGCGCCTGCCTGAGTTGGCCCCTGCTTTGGCCGAAGAGCCAGACTCGTTTGGGGGCGGGGGACACCACCCCAAAGACAACACCGCCAGTCGTGCCGGCGCCAAGTCGGCCCCATGGCAAGACCGCCGCAACGGTGCCGGACATCCCTATGCCACCGGATCCAAACATGCATATGGCACAGGATCAGAACGACGACGACGACGATACATTTGCCAATGTCGATCAGTACTTTGCCGATCATGGGGACGGTGGCGACTTCATGGGGCCTCCTTCTCAAGAACCCAACCCAACAAAAGACGTGTGCGATCTAGCTGGTACCGCGGAGAAGCCAAGTTGCAACAGGCGTCGTCTGCAGTTCAGCTCTCAAGAGACGCCTCCAGCTGCCGACTTCACCGAGCCTCAGATAGGCGAGGTGCCAAATATGATCAGCCCCAACACACTCAAGAAGGCGGTCTGTGAGCAGAACTCGGTCCCATTACAGGAGATCAAGAAGAAGGCACGCAAAAGAAAGACTAACAAGGGTGCGGGCCAGCCGGCACCGAGTATGATCCGTGCTCAGGACGGGCCACCTTCAACTGCGGATATCTCGAGGAGGGTGCATGTGGCGGGTAGGCCGATGCTACCGAGAAATATGCTCGATGCTGCAACCGATGCTATGCGGAGTCTGCATGACAGTGTTCTTTCTTTGGAGAAGCGGCGTCTCCGAGAGAAGGATGTGGCATACCCGGTTTTCGCGGCCAAGGTGCCAGAGGGCAAGGGCTTTGTGGATAACTCCATCGGGGGTACGATCGTCCTGCGGTTTGATGACATCCACGCTATGTTGAACCTTCATCCGCTGCACTACACCTTCATTCGGCTATTTTCGCTGAGTATGGAGATGCAGATCATTCGCGACAAGACCCCGGACATCGTGATAGTCGACCCCTTCTACATGCGTGCCAAGATCTTGGGCAACGCTGGGGACCGGCAAGTCGCGAGTTCTTACCTCGAAGGCGTCATTCTGGCAAACCAAGATAAGGATAACTTCCTCGTGCCTTACTTTCCCGAGTAAGTCCTCCCCTCAACCGCCCCGTAACATATGAATTCTTAGATTTCGATCGTTTTTCTTTTAACATTCCGTGTTTTCTGCAGTGACACACATTGCACGCTCATCCTCCTAAGCCCCAAATATTCCATGGCCACGTATTTCAACCCGGACCGTCAGTCGAACGTAGACTACACAAATGTCAAGAAGGTTCTTGATGATGTTCTCCCCGGCTACGTCAAATCTGGAGGCACCTTCACCAGGCCTATTCGTAAGTACGACAAGCACGTGTTCTCCCACAATACGACGTTCTGCTGCGTCAAGCAGCCGCCTGGCGGTCAGAAGGGTGCCTACTACGCCATCCATCACATGCGGGCGATCGTACGGGACCATCATCAACTTCTGCTACCGAGTAGACTCAAAGATTGGGCCGCGAGCGTGTCGGCAATCCAGGACGCGGACATCAGACAAGAATTCTTTCGCATCCAGTCAGAGTTTGCGGAAATCATCCATCAAGATGTCCTTCGTACCTCGGGGCAGTTCTACCTCAGAAATCAACCGTCCAACAGTGACATCGACACAATCCTACAAATGCAGGCTGACAACGCCCGTTGTTTCATGACTCCCACGATAGACGGCGGCTTCATCCACGCTCCGGTCCCTTGAGTCGAGTCGAAAGCAGTGATGTTGTGTCTAGTTCTGAAACATCGATTGGCTCATGTTGTAATTAAACTTTAATGAACTTGTAGTATGTCTCTTTGGTTTCGAGAGTCCTTCAACTTAGATGTAATCGATGCTATTAATGTCTTGCTTTTCTCTTCCGATCGTTCTGTTGCATACTTATATATTGCTTATGTATTGTCTGTGAATTGGTACTAACGTTTCGTTTGGCTACTGCATAGCGATGCCGTGGTATGTCGTGTACAAGGGTAAGGTTCCCGGAGTCTACGACGACTGGGAGGAGTGTCGGAGACAGGTTCACCGATTCAGCGGTAACAGTTACAAAGGGTACGCCACTAGGGCCGAGGCCGAATCTAGATACGCCCGCTATCTAGCGGGAGAGGGGAGGGAGCGTTGGAGGAACCGGATGAAGACGAGTTTCATCGTGATGATGCTCATCGTGATGACCGCAGCTCTCTTTTATGTGATGGTAGTTTAGATGATCGATATCGACTTGTAATGTGAAGACAAACTCGCGGTCTCGAGACTTGTAATATAATGTTCTATCTTTGTTCGGTCTTTTCAATTCGGAGACTAATATGATGAATTGTATTCGGAGACTAAAATGATGAATTGTATTCAGAGACTAATCTTCTATTGTATTCGATGAATCTGTTGTTGATGTGTGCTGTCTATATTTTGTCCAATTATACATTTTGTAACCTGTGCAAAAAACAGAAAATAAAAAATAAAAAAATCTAATATTCATACTAATGGCGCATCACATCACTAAACAGTGCGCCATTAGTATGCCGAAGTTACTAATGGCACATCATGTTGTTGTGCGCCATTAGTATGCCAAAGCACCTGGGTATACATGGCCCCCTGGGAGGCATACTAATGGCGCACTGTTGTATATACTAATGGCGCATCTGGGGTGCGCCATTAGTATACCAGATACTAATGGCGCACCAGTGGTGCGCCATTAGTAAAATATACTAATGGCGTGCTACTAATGGCGCACCACTAATGCGCCATTAATGGCCAAATTAGGTGCGCCATTAGTAGGCCTTTTCCTAGTAGTGCCACTATAAAAAAATACATTTTGCATCTATACAAGGCCACAAATAGTAATCGAGACAAAAGTTACTACTCCCTCCTTTCCAGTTTATGGCTCAATTTCAAAATCTCTCCAACCAAGGTAGACGGTGAGTGGTCGAATTAATTTCGTACTCCTAGTTTGCACAAGTAATTAGTACGCTCGTTTTTCTCAAGAAGTTATGTTTACCGAGGCATTAATTAGAACGAATGCATGAATGACCACTAAATTTCCATGAACTTCTACATGCATCGGTGAGTTTTCTCTTGACACTGCTTGCATCGGGTGATCTAACGCACCTCGAAATCCAACATGTGATGGTACTACTAGTAGTAGAATTGAGACTTATAAAACGGAAAAATGAATGTTTTGTAGACGAGCCCTATAAACCCTAGTGCGTACGTACTCCGTAAAATCAGATTTTCCCAAAACTAAGTCGCTCAACCTTTATTTGCTTCTTTCCCTTCCCGCCTCCTTGCCTCGAACAAACTATTGCCAAACTCCCCTGCCTGCCGCGCGGGAAAGGACCCGCCCTCGCCTTTTTTTAGTCCGGGTTTGTATCGATGGATCGCGCGAAGCAGCAAAAACCCAAGCCGTGTCTTGTACTCCTCCGTTGACGCTCGCTTTCATGAATTCTGTACTTCCTGTCGCCGACATGTGGGACATATAGCAACCGGGTCGACGTGTCAAGCACCAAATAACAGTGCAGAACAGCAGGGGGGACGCACCCCAGTCGTACCGCCCCAGTAGTAGTAATGAGCAATGAGACGTCAAATCACAATGCCGCACCTTCCCAGACGGACGAAGCAACCATTATTTCACACTTTGGTTCGCCATCATCTCAAACCACGTAGTATTGCTTCTGCCTCAAGAGGGACACGCGCATCGCCTTGGTACATCATGACACGTGGGACCGCATGACAGGCCATGCTCCCCCGCCGATCGCTCGGTAAAATCACCTCATTTTTACTACTATACTTCCTCCGTATCGGTTTACATGGCATGCACGTTGTTCTAGGTTGAGAATTTAACTGGCTATATATGTGATGAACAGTATATGTTTAGAAACTACATCATCTTAATAATCCAATGATATACTTTTTGTGACATAGTAACTCAGATTTAGTTAGTCAAATGGATGACCTAGAACTACGTGCATGCCCTATAAACCGAGACGTCTAAAAAAACGAGATGGAGAGGGTAGTTCAGTACATATCTTTTTAGATCAATATAGTCGGGATTCACCAAGGAGCAAAACCAAGTGGTAGGCTGCACCTGTCGTGTTGGCGTAGTGACTCAAGCAGGGTCAGTCCGCACACGAAATGGCGACACACTTAACAGGACCCCTTTGGCCGACATGTGGCTCATCCACCGTCTTGTTCCACGTGCAATGCACCAAATTACAGTTCGGAGCAGCGGTTGGAATTGGAGGCACCCCGGTCGTAGCGCCGCTGTAGTAGAAAATGAGCGATGAGGGGTCAAATCACAAAGCCCCACCTTTCCCGCATTAAGCTGGACGGACGAAGCAACCATCATTTCACTCTAGGGTGCAAGAGCATAAAGAAAAGAGAAAACCAATGATGCGTGCGGCAGCTACCTAGGGCACACTATGGTAGGGGTCTCCACTACAGATCTTTTTTTGAAAGCGCCTCCACTACAAATCGGCTTCTCCCTCGTCCTCTTGAAGAAAACCAATGATGCGTGCGGCGGTAGGGTTTGTAGGAGTACTACTAGGGCGTGGGGGGGCACGTCGTAGTAAACGGGAGAGGGATTGAGTTCGATTCGACGCCTTAAATATGTGTGGGCTGCTTGGTTTTAGGGGAACGAGGCAGCATTTTGGGTTTGGGGACCAGTGGAGATATAGTACATACAAAAAATTGTGGACGTAGGTTCGACCGAAAGGCAATGATGCATGGGCCCTGCATTTTGATATACCCGGGGTCGCGTGAAATTTGCTACTCTACTCAAAACTAGTAAGGTACACATGCATTGAACGCATGACATTTCGAAACCAAATTATGAATAAATACACACTATAGCATGTAAAGCTTGAGTCATATATGCATGATGTAGATGTTCGTTTAGTTCTTATAGTTCATCTCATTCAAAATCAATTAGTTTTATAAAAATGTTAAGATTCATGGGGTTGTGCATTGTAAAGCATAAAGTAAAAAAAAAATAATGGCATTTCATTTAGAAAAAAAATCAATTATGATACGGAAGATTCTAGAACAAAGGAGAAGTGCATGTGTTTTGAGGTTTGTGCATTATGCTTAAGTTCAACCATGGAGTCTTCTAAATTGTACATGTGGCAGATCTGGTGGAATGTTGATGATATCCAACGGCCAGTAGTGCTCGGATTTGCCATCTCTGCACTGTCGGATTAGCTTCATCCAGCGACCATCTTTCAAGATATTCGCACACTATATAGTTCTTGTGCCATAGTTGCATGTCTTGGAAAAAAGCTACTAGTGGGTTGTACTAGCTATTTAGGAATATAAGATGTATACATGGAAGTTGTAGGGAAAGAGATGACATGGAGTATCTCAATTCCTATGAGTAGGGATTGGAAAAGAGATGTCATTTGGTTGACATCATAGGAACTTTTCTATTGAATCTAGAGATGACATGTATCTCAATTCCTATGAGGAGGGATTAGAAAAGAGATGTAATTTGGTTCATATCATAGGAACTTTTCTATTGAATATACGCTAATGTTTATTTTCCTTTGAAATTATGGGAGTATAGGAATCCATTCATATGAACCAAGTGGCTCTAAAGCTATAGAAATGATATCATGTTTATTTCCTTTGAAATGTGGAGTATATGAATCTATTCCTATGAACCAATTGGCTCTAAAGGAAAAAATCCTATAAAAATCATATCATATAGAGTTCCTATGATATTCCTCCACACCAAAGGATGGTTGAAATTGCTGCAGGTGATACGATGGTCTTTCTTTGTAGACTCCTCCCCCATATTTATAGTTACCTCTCGAAGATGAATGAAATGATATATACAGGGTATTCTACATGTGCAATTTGGTACACGAAAACTAGGTAAAAGTTTGCGAGGTTCCAATTTTCAATAAAGCTATATGCACTGCATTTTGGAACGGAGGGAGCATACGGCAGTTGCTAACACTCACGTGGAAGATTTGTGTGTAGGAGGAGTGGCTGTTCTGTTAAATGACATGGCAAAACTGACACTGTCGGATGCCGATCTAACGGTTCTTATGGCATTCGTCAGGAAAAGGCTTGTGGCGAACGTTTGTCGGATAATGATTTACGGACACATGCATTGCATTGATACGTGCCCCCCTCTCTCTCACGCACACGCACCCTCCCGAGTCCTCTCGCACCCACCGTCTATCTGCAGGTAGACGTCACATACATATGTGCTCTTCACACCCTACCCTCAGAACTTCTAAAAAACAAAAGACGTCGCGCACATTTTATTTTAGCTCACACGTCACACACTTATACTATTACTCTTGTGGCGAATGTTCATTGGGCATAGTATATTGTACTCTCACGAAGAGAAGCGGTGCACGCACGCACTAGTTCTCTCACACCCACTCGCGGGTACACGTAGGAGGCATTTTTTTGAAGCTGGTACAACAAAATCACTCCACTACATATATAAGCAGGAGCCTTAGTGCTTGCTTTACTAGGGTTCCTCTCGTTCACTCTCTCATGCTCTCCAGATCTAAGCAAGACATAGGTGGCCACACTCTCTCTCAGCTCACGCCTGGTCACAAATCCGGCCAGACAACCTCGACCGGGGCAGGGGTGTAGGTGCATCGTTCACGCTGTCGTCGGCGGCGAGGGAGGAGACCAACGGTTGCCCGCGCATCCCGATCGGCGGCCGTGCCATTCTCTCTGAGCGAGCGCCGACTCTGGAGGGCCCCTGACCCCATCTTCCTCCCTGCGGTATTGTGGCCAAGATGCGGCCTCCCGACGCCGTCTTTGCCACATGCCGACGACCCTCAGGTATATATTCCTTTGAAACCTGCCTTGCTCTACTGCCCCAGCTCCCCACTTGGCTTCGTGTGGATCTTTTTCTACTTCCGTCCGCTGTTCCAAAGCCACCTAGACTTTTACTATTATTAGAGGTAAAGCTAGTTCATATAGTCGACTCTAAGAGTTGGTTCAAATAGGGAAGAAAGTGGGAAAGCTGTAGCATGAATCTAGGACTTGGTTCTAAGAGGAAACGGGGGAAAGTAGTGGATACTGGCTACCCAACCGGTCTCTTGGTTGAAAAGACGAAGAAAGCATGGTGGATGGCGAAGGGTGGGGGGAAGTGGACCTATCTCTTGGTTGAAAAAGGAAAGAAAGTGACGGGTGTTGGGGGACAACGCAAATGAGAATGAGCATGTCTAGATTTCCTGTGCTCACATAGGAAAATGTCGCCGAGGAGATAAAAAATGGGACAAATGCAGACATGCTGCCTGAGTGTTTGCCGCTCTCGGCAACCACATCTGCCTCACCACTTTATGCCTCTGCTGTCCCTACGCCCATATCGCTACCGTTAATGTAAAATCACATGAAGCATTAAGCAATGCCACCTAATGTCACTATAAGTAATGGTCTAGTGCCATCGATAAATTGAAGCAATGCCACCACCATTTTATGAAGTGCTTCCGTCTTGCTTTATTTCCCATGAATTGTGTTTTTGCAGTTACACTTAAATCTCACACCGCTAACATTGCTTCATCCCAGTGGAACTGCACAAATTTGATTGCACATTTACTGACCATGTGCTACTCTCATGACAGTAATACTAATGCTATTGTTCTGCATGTTAATCTAGTGGCAGTGTTGATGTGATGTGATGCTACTTACTTAAGGACACTTTCATACTGTCAATCTAGTGCCAAGTATAACACAATAGATACTGCTTTTAATCATACGCCACTGCAAATATCTGTCACTGTTTAAAATAACCGTATTTCGTATTTGCGCAAACAGGGATGTCTGTCTCCATATCATTTTGGGAGGTCTGTCTCCGTATCGTTTGCAAAATGAGATGGCTATCCCTCGTTGCCGTCGTCTAACCACCCGTCTTCCAGGTATTCCTACATTGCTAGTTACTAGGTAGAATGACCAACGCAATCTAAAAGAAGCTGATTCATACGTTTTACTTCCTCAGTGCAGGGACGAGCGAAAACATCTGCATCCTAGTCCGGAATGCACTTTCCTCCGGTTCATCCATGGACCGAGGACAAGCTGGCACGGCTGCACGGAGGTTTTTGGGACAGGTGCGCGGACAAGAGGCATTGTGGTCTGCTTATTTCTGCAAATAGCGGCGCTTAAATTTAGTGGAATGCACAAGACTTTCAGCTGGTCAGTACACTGCATGGTTCAGTTCAGCATTCCAACTGACAACACAATTATAATTGGTTATTCTGGAATAAGAGAACCTAACCCTGGATGGTGGCAACAAGAAAAAACCAGAGTGAACTCCATGAAATTTAAGCCTGCCGGGAGGCCCTTTGCTCAGAGAAGCCTTGCTTGTTCTTTCCTGATTTGTAAACCTTCTCACAACTTTGTCTTTTGCTATTAACTAGTATATGTTTGTTATGTTCTATGAATCATTGAGATGTCTAAAATTGCTTAACTTATGCTTTTCAAGTTTTTTATGAAGCCGAGTTTAATGTGAGTGTTCCACATGAACGCTGGACTAGCGTGTGAACATTTGGAATTTACATCGTGGCCTCAGTTAACTGCATGAACCACTGTAACAAGATACACAGTTGCTTATATGTCAGACAACAAATTGTTGATTGTTAGCTGGTCGAGAGCCAAGTGTTGAAGCGAGCTGAGCCAATGTGCCGTGTTTTGCACAACTGCTTACAAGTGGGGTAGCACCAACAGTGTTTACAAGTACTTATGTATACGTCGGCGCACAGTTCTCGAACGAGTACTCTATTTCATCAAAACACACACTGCTCGTATGATAAAACTAGTGAGGACGCATCTGTTTCGGCAACAATTACGATGATTCACGGGCACACAAAAGTAGCACAGTTCCCATAGACGGATTCAAACAGAGTACTAGCCCCAGAGGGCTCGATAACAAGCAAGGTTCGGATAATTAGATAGAATCCAAACTACTATTAAACACTAGCTGGGGCAAGTATTTCATGCCTCGATCTAATTTGGGCTGGACACAAGACGGACCTTGCCATGAACATCATCGAGGACCTTCGGCAGCAACTCAATCCTGTGAACCTTCATGAAGAAAACCTTGTGGCCTTGCCACTCATAAACTTGTTTGTGGAGGCATGCCACGTCATCTTCCTGCGTAAGCTTGACAAGAACAGTATGCCTCACAAACGAAGGAGTACCTTTGAACTTCTTGTGCTTCAGTACACCCTGGACAACACGCCTGACAACAGTGAGGCTGGAATACAACTCTTCATTGGTATAAGCGCAAATGGCTTCCAGGATCCAACAGCCTAAAAACTCTATTTTCCTAGTGCGTATATTCAGGTCATCCACCTCATAGTGAGTGACATGTACAACCACACAATCCTTGTCTGCATCAGGGCTCTAATTGAAACAAAAACAAATTCTGAATTACTTTCCAGCATAAGAAACACAAGTTATTTAAACCACTATGTATAGCATGGCATCGAAGCTAATAAAATTTTGCATTATTCATCACCACATACTTAGATGAAAAACTACAATCGAGATCGGCAAAGAAGAAA